>NC_080734.1:10753391-10868391 GCF_019097595.1 Hemibagrus wyckioides | reverse complement strand
TCACAATCACTCACACACTCACTCACAATCACTCACACACTCACTCACAATCACTCATTCACTCACTCACAATCACTCACACACTCACTCACAATCACTCACACACTCACTCACAATCACTCATTCACTCACTCACAATCACTCATTCACTCACTCACAATCACTCACTCACAATCACTCACACACTCACTCACAATCACTCATTCACTCAGAATCAATCACTCACAATCACTCACACACTCACTCATACAATCACTCACACACTCACTCACACAATCACTCACTCACTCACTCACTCACTCACTCACTCACTCACTCACTCACAATCACTCACTCACTCACTCACAATCACTCACTCACAATCACTCACTCACAATCACTCACTCACTCACTCATACAATCACTCACACACTCACTCACACAATCACTCACTCACTCACAATCACTCACTCACAATCACTCACACAATCACTCACTCACTCACAATCACTCACACAATCACTCACTCACTCACTCACTCACAATCACTCACTCACAATCACTCATTCACTCACTCACTCACTCACTCACTCACTCACTCACTCACAATCACTCACTCACAATCACTCACTCACAATCACTCATTCACTCACTCACTCACTCACTCACAATCACTCACTCACTCACTCACTCACTCACAATCACTCACTCACAATCACTCACTCACAATCACTCATTCACTCAGAATCAATCACTCACAATCACTCACACACTCACTCATACAATCACTCACACACTCACTCACTCACACAGTCACTCACTCACTCACTCACTCACTCACTCACACAGTCACTCACTCACAATCACTCACTCACAATCACTCACTCACAATCACTCACTCACTCACAAAATCACTCATTCACTCACTCACAATCACTCACAAAATCACTCACACAGTCACTCACTCACTCACTCACTCACTCAGAATCACTCACTCACAATCACTCACACTCACTCACTCACTCACTCATTCACTCACTCACAAAATCACTCATTCACTCACTCACAATCACTCACAAAATCACTCACACAGTCACTCACTCACTCACTCACTCACTCACTCAGAATCACTCACTCACAATCACTCACACAGTCACTCACTCACTCACTCACTCACACATTCACTCGCTTATTCCCTGATGGAATCACCCTCCACACCTTTACACCTTCACCACCAAATTTGCCAGCAATCCTCCAGCAAGAGCTTTACTTTAGAGACGCGGAGCATAGGCAGGTGCAAAAAGAAGTGCATATGCAAACACACACACACACACACACATTCACACACACACACACACACATACACACATTCACACACACACACACACACACACACACACACAAGGTGCTTACTAGAGGGTAACGGGACCTATACAGAGGCAGGGGAAACATCTGTGGTATTGGGACGAACACAAAAGCCCCCCTCCCCAGTTCAAACAGGAGCACAGTCTCTCTATTGACTCAGGCTTGAAGAAGAACACCCCTAATTTAAGGCTTTCAGCGGCTCTCATCATTAACATTTCAGTGTGTGTGTGCGTGTGTGTGTGCGTGTGTGTGTGTCAGACGTCTGTGTCTGTGTCCACCCCCATCCAACAAACTGAAGGAAGAATACATTATTATACTCTTAGAGCCCAGCGCACACACACACACACACACACAATCACACCAGGCCAGTTTTCTGAACATGCTTCACACAAGAGCTTGTGTGTGTGTGTGTGTGTATGTGTGTGTGTGTGTGTGTGTGTGTGCCTAGCATGCCTGGATCATTTATATTTATGTAAGCTCAGTAGCTCAACTTGTTTAAAATCACTTGTCTTTCTTTTTCCTTCGGAAGAGAAGAGATTTCTGAGAGTCTGGTGGATTATCCATGATAGAGCAAGCATATTAATGTCATCGGAGAGATTCAGCGTTCATTCTGTCATCACTTCAGATAGACATCACAGTTTATCAGGGGATTTTTATTTCTACAGTTGAACAGTATGAACCACAAGTGAAGCCTGAAGCACTGAATAAATGAATGCTTCAGCTGGCTTGTTACAGTCATACTGAGACTAAACACAAATAGTAATGATGATGACAGAAAACATAAACGTTTCGGAATATGCCACTTCAGATTCAATAGAACTTTGCTTCTGCATAATTTTGTTTTTCCGTGTAATAATGACAGCACTAATATGGAAAATTCGGAAGGAGTCCCTACTAGAAAAGAACCATGAGCAATGCTATCAGATTAAATATGAGTGAGTGTGTAACTCTGCTTGATGACAGGGATGTGATTTTGACAGTGATTTTAATTCAGAACACTTTTTGTAAGATTTGATAATGTTAACCTCACAACACCATCACACAAACACACATCAAGGGGCATCCTATCTTAAGCAATCCACCTACAGGCATTTATTTTTTCCAAAAGATGGCTAGAAACCACAAGATCCCCAGATGGACAGAGGGAGAAAATGCTAATGCATGCATAGACTTTAATCCGAGTTCAGGCTTAAAACCGGGGACCCTGGAATGATTATCAATTATGAAAGCTTCCCCACTTCTCCCAGCTCTTATTCTTTTTGATTTGGGGGCATAATTTGGAGGAAATACTAAATGGAGAGACGGTCGTTTTTTAAAGCTAGCTTTAGATATCTTCCAGCTACTTCTGTGAAAGAAAAACGATCAGACATGGAAGTTGCATAAAGTCAAGAAATACTTTTTCAAATGTTCTGAATTTTATGCCATCTCTACACAGCTCAGAGATACACAAAGATATAGACAATACTTAACATTGTGAGCAAAAAGTGATTTTCTTATCAAAACACTGATTTATTCTTTTTTTTATTTAATAATCTGGATATTTTCAACACTGCATATGCCATATTTAAATGCTGTTGTGAAAATGAGTCGCTTGAATTGTTATAATGACAAAACCTTGTTGCCTTTTGGTGCTGGAATCGAACCCAGCACCAAAAACCAACCAACTGCTGTTTGCGCATCAAAATGATGCTCATTATGATCGATTTTTGCAGCGTAAAGCCTGAAAGTCTGACCTTCTATTGCTCTTGTGTCTAACGCAAAAGGTTCATATAGCTCTTTTTACATAAGAGGAGCAGACAGCATACAGCAGATCAGTGTATTGACACCTAACTGCTAATTCTCCATGCAATACAGCATGCAAATGAGGACGCAGAAATTAGCTCATGCTTGAACAGACACAATCAATAATTAGCAGCTTGATGGTCCCCAAGCCGTGCTGCCTCGCCTGCCTCAGCATCCCTAATGGTCTCTCGAAGTATATACGGCTTGAGTCGTCCATCAAACCCAATGAGACACAAAATAGGACAGAGGCTGCTTGCAGGCATTCTGCTCGAGAACCATCTAGGAAGAACCTCGAGTGTGTAGCATCCACTCCACAGCACGCACAAAATAGGCATCCTTCACTCCAGTGTAGTGCAGCTGTTTTAGGGGAGGTTGTGACAGTGGGTGGCAGCTCCGCAAATGGGTTGTGAGAGCTCTTCAGTCAGTCACTATGAAAAGACAGTCACGGAGAGAGTGACACACACCAGCTGAGGGAGAATTTTTCTTGTGAATATGAGACAAGGGAGCTGACAGAGAAATCCACAGAGAAAGAAAAAAAAACCCATAAGACTTTTACTTCAACAGGGGGCTCAGTTAAGCTTTTAATCAGAGGCTTTGAAAACCATTAAGGCGAGGATTTCACTTCTGTATTTTCCCAACAGCCTTATTTAGGTTTCTCAGCATGCACGGCATGGGCGCAAACTCTGCTGTGTGTAATTGTCTATGAAGTGTTGATGATAACAACAACTGTCACTCAAATGACTCTAATAAGAGTGAGTCCTCTTCGATAAACATGTTCAAGCTGTCAGGTGCAGACAGTCAAGGGTTAAATATGTCATGCAGCCAAAGCGCACACTGGAGCAATTAAATGCTGCCTGTTCTAACCTCCTGACCTATGGGGAGCCATGGCACAGCTGGGAGATATTGGGAAAGAGTCGAAGCCTTGCCTTCTCTAAAAAGAAGAATGAGAGTGGAGGGGGGGGTATAATTGACACAACAGAAGCCCAAATGCCTGAGGGTGTTATCACAGCAACCAGTTCACAACCGCAACCATTTACAGTGTGCTGAAGAGCAGAGACTCGAACCTATGTGTCCAAAGCTACCTTTACGGTCCTGGCTTCACTACTCGTGTTCAGACACCACGGCCCCTCACCAATCTATTTGAATCAAAAATGAACATTTTTTTATTACTTCTTCAACGCTCTGATCCCCATCCTCTCTCAGGCCATCTATGATAACAGTACTATTAGCTCTATAGATCAATGTGTTTTTATTTTCTCCAGCCTGCACCACTACCCCTCCCCACAGCCACCTCCTCTGACAATGCGTGGACAGTATTGGGTATAGGGAAAAAAAAAACTGAATTACTTTATCTCTCCTCCCAAGGGAGGCCTGTGCAAGAAAAGTTGATTTGCAGCTGCACAATAGCAGTCCTTATCCTCTCATCTTCACCTCTTGCTCAGTCCAGAATGAAGAAGCCAATCATAAAGGCAGTGGCGGAAGAAGAGGAAGAAGATGAAGACGAAAAAAAAAAAAAAACAATTACGATTTTGCTGAAATGAGGGCGAGGAGGTCAAGGAAGAGACGCTGAGAAATAACCAGAGCACAGGAGACAGAGGAAGAGCGTCAGACCACCATCTACACTCCCCACCAATCATCATCAACTGTCTTTATGTTCAGCCTCCTATCCTATCCTATTACACACACATTCTATGTATAAACACATACACACACACAGTTGGGCAGCCATTAGACGTGCTCTAATTGCTTCACCAATAGCTGGGACTGAAGGTCAGAGACACATTCATTTAGAATACAGTTAGCAGACCTAATTGAGGCTTACATAACACCTTGACATATGGGTGTTTGTGAGTCTTCCTGTGTGACCCGGTTTGGGTAAACAGCAGAATCATGTATCATGGGGCATGACCGACAGATGTTTAGGGTTAGATGTTAAGACAATCTGCAAAAACTACCTGAAGTCTCTCTCAGTCATCCTCAATTGTCATTTTTCTGTTGTTGCAATAGCACATAATCAGGGTACACATACAGTCCTGTTCTAGATATGAGATGTATTAAGATTGTAGGAGCATATCTGCTGCTACCGTTAGGTCATTATGTAGTTCTGTGTTTTATGTAGCACCAGGTCCTGGAGGAACGTTGTTTCATTTTACTGTGTATTGCACCAGCTGTATATGGCAGAAATGATAATAAAAGCTTTTAGACTCAGTCGGATTGGTATAATAAATTTCCTAGCATTACTGCAATCACATATTCTATAAGCATTACAGCACTTTAGGCCAATTCATTGTCCACAATGATGTTTTTCACTTCCTGCTATCAGCGTGATTATTTTCACTGAATGTGCCAGACCTAGCGTGAAGATTGAGGATGATTAATGTAAATAGGTTAACAACCGAACAATACGATTAATCAGCTTCCTTATTTGTGCTCATTATAAAAGTTTTCCTCAACTACTAAACTGATTATCATTTTTGCAGATATAATGAAACATTCTCGCCCTTATTTTTTGGCCATCCATTCTATAAACCGTAAGTATGGACAAAGATATGGATTATAAAAAACAAGAACTGAAAGCAGAGCATGATCATGACACTTTTAGATGCTTTTCGAAAGACGGTTTGCATGCTAAAGAAAGTCTTTTGTGTTTGTGTGAGAAATCAGTATTTTTTTCTTCTCACACTACTGCCTATTAGCCTGCTCTGGACTGATCGATGGGAATAATTGATTCATTGATTGCTCCAGAGAGCTTGTCCGCTGAACTCTTTCTGTGCCCAGATCAGAAATCATTTGGCCTGGCGAGACAAAATGGAGGCATATGGATCCTCCTGCTCGATTAGATTAGCTCCCCTCTTTCTGCAGGTGACCCCCAGCTGTCAAAGCGCCCGGGCATTACAAATGTACGCCAGTCACCGCAGCCCAGACTAAACACTGTTTGACTTTGCTTCATTTGAATTAATTGAGTTCATTTCACAATTAACCTCAAAGAGGATAAGAGTCGACCTCTGATATTGATCATGCTCAACGGGTTTAAAAGTACAGGATCTAGCTCATCTTTCGCTTTCCTCCATGACCAGTGCATTCAAAGTCATGATCATGACCTTCATGATAGTCTGAAGATTTGTTTTAGTGTGGTAGCAATTGGCAATATAATTTTCCAGCTTATACTACCCACCCCCAACATAATCACAATCAGAATCAAGATCAGGATAACAAATCACTGATTTTTATTAAAATCTACACAGCATACAAGGACATTCTTCATTGTGTATTTGGATTGCTTTTTGGGCTTTTTGCTTTCAGGAAAAAAACAACAAAATGTGTTATAACATAAAAGCTAGTCAAGTAAGTCAATGAATCTATAAGGGTTATATTACAGTTAACTATTATAATGAAACATTCTTAGAAAAATCCTACATTTACAGTCAGTTGTAAATGACAATTTATTTCATACTTTAAACATCTCAGTATGTTTTTCAGCAATTATTCAGTAGTGCAGCTTATAGGAAAGGCATGTACACTCTTGGAGAAATGTTTTCTGAAGGATTCTTCAGATAACACCTCCACAAACACAAACACACACACACACACACTCACACGGGAAAACAATCTTTTACATTTGAGGGTTTTTTTCCCTTTTGTTTAGTTTTATTTTACTAGGAGTGTATTTTGAAGAATGAGAATGTTTGCCTAGACCCACTGAAGGATGCTGGGAGTTAAAGCTGACAATAAGGAAACACTAAACTTAATGAACCAGAAGTCCAGTTGTAGTCTTCAACAAGGCTTCCAGCATACTTAAAGACAAGGACCTCAGTTAAGGGCCACATTAGGGCTGAGATGGTATGTGGAGTGTGAGGAACACAACAGTCTCAGCAAGGCTGTGTGTGTCTGCTCAGTTTGTATCCTTTATTTTCAATATGTTTATAGTTACCTCATCATTTGACTTCAGTAGCTGTTTTCCGGACTCAAAATGAGCAAATTGGAAATTTCCATTTAAAACAGAACAGCACTATGCTACTTTGAATCCAAGATTTGTTGCTGCGAGATAAAAGCCATTATTATCTCTCTATGGGTCAAGAGCAAAATTCAAGATGTCACATCTCTCTATATATAATTTTCTCTCCTCCATGCAGGCCCACAGATCAAATAACTCTGAGTGACAGTTATGAATATCACTCAATCAAATGAAAGAATAATGGAATATTGAACTTTGGAAGCAACGAGCATTAATAAACGCAGGCTTCTGCTATTGATCCCTTCACATAGAGCATCCTGTATGATTGCGCGACTGTTTCTCTCTAATGAAAACAGAATAACGAGGTGAGATTTAATGCATCCAGCATCGTATTTTTGCTGACTCAAGTCATCTGCTCCTAATTAAGTTGAAGAAACCAGCGCTTGACCGTTTGACTGTATGCTCGGGATTCATGTGTGTTTCCAAAAAAATCAATAGCTCTGGCTGCTACATTTACATGTGCATGTACAGCTGGTAGAGTCTCCGAGTGGTAAGTTAGAGCTGCATGAACCATTGTTATTGCTCAACCAACTCATTTTACCTTTATCTTTCTGTATATTATATTATATACATACATTTCAACCCCATCCCCAACTGACAGTAGAAAGAAAGGCCAATGCTTCAGTCACTTACACCACAAAACTGTTCAACTTACGAGAGGAAGATGACAATAAATCAAATATCCATAACAATAATAAACCAGCAAGATTAACGGCTTATTAATATCACAACGCTGCTTTCATTTGTGGTTGAAATTTACCACAAAAACAATAAAGCCTCACAGGGTGTTTATTAGCTTCGAAGATCTAAATGTCACCTCATAGTTTATACAGGTCTATAAATTGGCCTCAAACAAAGCTTAGCTCATTTTTACAATGAATCAGTTCTCTGCTGAGGGTAGGTTTTAATAGTCTGGGTTTATTTTTTACATTAATAAAGAACATTAATTTAAAAATAAGCTCGGATAAGATAGCAGCGATCTTTAGTTATCATCAGTCAGCGATAGAAATGGAGGAAAGGAAAGGTTGACCATAGTTCCTGTCTTCTCATGCAGCAATCGTCCTTTGCAAACAGACATTTAAATGCAGAATATGTTACACTGTAAATTACAGGGCATAATTGTACACTAGAAAAATATCAGCCTTCTATTTGAGTGAAGTACACACAGATGGCTCTCCTATGTCAGATAGAAGACTTACAATTATTTTGGGCTCCCATGTCAATTTCACTTGCATTTATTTTACAAACAGCTATTTGAATATGTCATATGTCATATTTTATTTCATGTGCAAGGCTTGTAATCATGTCTCTTCTATTCTGGCAGAACAGAAGATGCCCCCATATGGGACTGGCAGGGTGGACAGGCATCACCCTTTTCTCAGCAGGTAAATGCTAGCTGTCGAGGTTCCTGTTGCTAATTAGCTATCTCTGCCTGTCACCCAAATGCCTTCAGGAAGATTCACATTAATGCACTCAACACCCCCTCACACACCCACACTTACATCAGGTGAGCCAAAATGAGACAGCTCAGTGAGTTTGATCATTAAGAAAATGGGTTGTATTCATGCCCGGTGGTTTGTGGTCAGTGTTAGGGCGTACATGGGTAAGGAGGTTTCTTTTTAATTATTATTTCAAAAAAAAAAACAAAACACAAGCAACGTCAGGACATTTCTTTCTGAGGCAAGTTTAATAAAATCAGGCTTTATTATTTAAACATTTGTGTCTAAGCACAAATGAAGGAACAGATTATGTTTGACCTTAAACAAGGCTTAGTCTAGAACATTTTTGGCCGGAGAACAAATTGAAATTTTATCCAGAAATAATGATTGGTTGTACCATAACACTGCTTACTTGTCTGAACTGTCAATAATTGTGATCAAAGATTCGTAACATGTGTATTATCGAAGCTCTTCGGGTCAACATGAAAGCAGGCCCATTTAATTTTTTTATATTTAACATTTATAAAAATTTCATCCACCCAATGGATCCATCCATTTTTTCTTGACAAAAATCACACCACATTGTAATCAATCCAATAAGAGTGATATTATTTCTACTATATGTAGATATCTAGTGTAGTGATTTTTCCCTGCTGGAGGCCACTGTGCCAACAGGCTGATAAGGTGATTCCAAACATCTCTATCACCAGCCACAGCTTCCAGCTTCTCCTGGGAATCCGCAGTCATTCCCAAGCCAACTTTCTAAAATAATATCTCTCCAGCAGGTCTCCATCCAGTGGGATGTGGGAAGCAACCAAGGGACATCTGTCTCAGTATGGAGGAGCTGTTGGCTCTACTCTGAAGCTCTCCCATATTGCTGAATTCCTCACCATATCACAAAGAGTATTGTTTCAGTCACTACTTAAAGCTCGGGATATTCTAAGGATTGTAAATTTACTGGAAAACAGTGAGTCTTGTCCATAAACTGAGCTCTTGCTTCAACAGCACAGCACAGACCAGTACAGTACATGTAACACTGCAGAGGCTGGCATGATCCATTTGTCAATCTCACACTCTATTATTCTAAGAATGTACCGTGTATAATTACAGTCATTTTTTAATAACAACTCATATATCACGCTCAGGCTTTATTCCTGCATGTTAGTTGAGCTGATCTTTCTGTAGGAGAAGATTGAGATTAAATCACACAACCTCTTGCTCTGCATACCAATCAGTCTCATTCCTGGGGTTTGGCTGAAGGAAAGAAACATATACCCTCCTTTTCCATGTGCACATTTTAGTGTCATTCCTCTACTTCAAGATATTCTCATTATCTCATTATCACAAGATATGGCGGCTAGCTGACAATGCTCTGCCGGTTTAATAATCGGTTGCAGCTGAGAAATTGGTGATACTGACACACATATCATGCTTATCCTCATAGACAATAATGTTTAATGAAACTGCAGTACTGGCATCTCTCTGTGACTGTAGCTATCATAGTTACACCGCCTCTAGGAGGGTGATGCCCTTTGTCAAAATGAATCATTTTAACAATCTTTGACTTCTAGTTACACTTGTATTATGTAGAGAAGCCAGGTTACAAATATGACACAACAGAAAATAATGTGACTGAAACATCAGGTTATACATATATATATATATATAGTATAAATTAAAATTGATTTTGGTAGTGTGTCACCTTCTAGCTTGCTCCGAGCTAGGATTAAATTAGACAAGACAGACAAAGCAGTTTTTGGTTACCTCTTATGGTTTAAATTTGCGACACATACCCTGAAATAGTCACATCTTTGCTTTTTATTAAAAACTTCATGACAAATTAGCCTAATAAAAGAAAATGTTACTTTTTCCTTTGCTCCCTTTAGTTATTCAGCTCAATGCCAATGGTTCCTAGCTTTACTGTATTATTACAATATCCTCACAGCACTATTACTGTATCTATACAGGATCCTGATACAATATAATCTGCCCATGCTGTGAACATTTTCCCAGAATACCATTCTGTACGGCTGTATTGAACTGTAAAAAGTATCATATTGGTTTTGAGCACAGTATTTTATTGCAGAAATGACAGCAATTCTTTACAGCGTCTTTTTTTCCCCCTACCTTGAAATTTATTGAGCATTAAAGCTGTTTTTAATGATTACAAAGCTAGGAAGCAGGTGCAATTATCGAATGTATTGCTTCTCTCTAGTTCCTGTGTCTGAGAGGCACATCTTTATGAGGTACTGCATAAAAATCTGGAAATACAAGTTTATAATCACTAATGTTCTTATGATCCGTAGCGATAAAAATTCAGACGCGGTGTGCACGAACTTTCCTTGATAACTATTGTGTGTTCTTCAAAAGTGCCACAGCGCACCCGCTCATCCCTCTTGCTGAGCCATTATTCTGTGCATTACGCTTGCCGAGATGGTTTATTGGTGTGATATAGCATTCAATAATGTGGGGAAATTCACCAGGCAATGAACATTTGAGAGATGAATCTCATTTAAGAGACTGATACTGATGATGTAATCAACATGCAATTTACTAATAGAACAGGAGCCAATAACTCACTGCTACATTTTTATGGGCTAGGAAATGTGACATAGTCTAAATGCCTGCCTTTAATAAAGAACCACCCAGCCCCTAATAAATTACAAACCTCTATGCGGGCATATGAGTTATAAAATACGCGCACACAGTCACAAAATTAGACACTATCTGAAATGTATACACTAAGCAATACACTGCTCCCTTAATGGTTATCACATTCTAACATAAAATATAGCTAATAAAAAACTATCAGGATTACTTACAGGATTATCAGGATACTGTTCTAGAGAAATTGTAGGTGTTGCCAAACTGGTGAGTTCTGCAGTTTTAACATTTAGCAGGTAATACAGTCAGATCCCAGTCTGCCTCCTGAACTGCTCTGTATGCAAGATTTTACTCTGAACATATGCTCTTGCAATGCAATCCCTCATCAAAAAATCCTAAAGGATTCCAATAAGAAACTTCTATAGGATTCTAATCGGAATTACTCTCATATTTTAAAATCATTCCCGTAAGATTCCTATAGGAACTGTCTTACAGGACGAGAAATAAATATCCTGTAGGAATCCTTCTACAAGATTTTGAATGGGAAGCAGTTGGGTCTATATGAGAATTCAGTATAGTATTAAAGAAAGTTTCTAAATTGAAATTGAAGTTGCAGGAATATGTCTTCAACGTTTGATTGTAAATGCCAGGAAAACAGAACATCCTCTGATAATATTTAATTGTTTATCAGGACAGTACATGTAAAGTTTTAAATAAGAGAAATGAAATGTCTAAAACTTTGTGTTTTGTGATTTATTAACCATTACTGACCAATAAAGATTAAAATAGATTTACATAGTTGGTAACATGGATGGTTTTTAAGACCCACACACACACACACACACACACACAATTATTTATATCCATCCTGTAAACATTGGAAAGTTGGTGGAAATCACAGAGGGGGCGTTGGGAGTTTAAATATCTAAATAAAATATATAGTTTTGATCATGCGAAAGGTTTTACTAGGATGCCACACAAATAAAATAATGCTCCCGAGTAGCTTATATACTTATATATATATATACACAAGAAATAAAAATCCAATAAGATCCTAAGAATAACCTGAAATTCTAATAGGATTTTTTGACAGTAGGAAAGTCATCACTGCAAAATGGAATATGGCTCATATTTACTATTTCATGCAAGACTAAAATACTTTCAGGCCTTGCTATGATTCAATCCAGTGTTATATATTGTATATGCTAAGTGGCGCTGGTTATTGTTTGACGGTGATGTCTGCGCTATAACATCTCAAGGAGACAATAGACAGAAGATAATGTCATTTATGCTAATGTTATCTCAGCACGCTGCATTAGCTGTCCCCGTGCTTGCGAGCCACTGCACAGAGCACAGCCTTGCACTTAACACGTTAATTGCTACTCCATTTTCCAGTACCTTACTAAATTGTTCCCTGAGTGTGGTCACTGACATCTTGACCTATTGTAAATTTTACAGTGATTTATTGGGATCGTCCTGAGGTCCTCTCTACCCCATAACACTGCGGTCCCATGGCCTGCATTCATGAATATTTCACATGCCCAATTAAACGACCACTGAGCCTGGTGTTTTGGAGAACACGCCAAGCCAGATGACAGAGGAACCAGTGGCATCTATATGTGATTATCATCCTTACAGTCACAAAGCCTCAGAGCTGTTTGTTCATGCCGGCATAATCCTCCCAGCACTCGTATCAGCTGGAAAGGTGATATGATGGAAATGCTAAGCAGAGACTGCCGAACCTTTCCATTCGTTACAGAACATGACATTCACATTTCTCCAGCGCCTGTTTTCATTGTGCGAAGATGAAAGGAATGATTTCCATCTGGTAATGCAATTTAAATTTAAATCAGCAGTGATTTCCCAAAACATACACCTATATTTGACACTGCTCAGAAAGTTTTGGTGCCCTTGCTTGTCTTTGCACTTTCTTCTTGCTGTGATATATTTTTTTTTGTTGTTGTTGTTTCATGTTTGTATCTCTTTGGTTTGTTGTCCAGCTCTCTTCTTCCGTCTGAGAGATCAGAAGCGATGAATTAAACAGCAGGTTGTCTCTGTGCAGGACGACGTCTGAATAATTGAAGTGTCAGGTTGGGTGAATAAAGCAGAATCTATCTGAAAGCTCCCGCTAGTATAATTCAGTACAATTATATTCAATGGAATGAATATAATAATTCTAATTCTACACCAGTGGACTGAATTTACTCCCCAGGTTGTGTATATCTCATGTGGAGAATACAGGTGCAACATGAGATTATATGTAGAGAAAGAAAGACCAGCGTGTTAAACATATAGGGGTAAAATGCTATGGGGTTGCCCTCTTCCTCATTCAGCGGGGTCAAAACCATCAACTGCAGTTGTGAGGCAAGCTTTACTTGAACCACAGGAACTACAGGGAGCTTTTAAAATAGAACACACACACACACACACACACACACACAGGCTTGCTCTGAACTCACATTTCTCTCTTCTCTCTTTATGTGCTTGATGTTATGCTGATGAGAGCCGGCTGCCCGCAGGGTCCTCGGCTGGCCTGTTAGAGCAAATTTCTCCTGTGAGGGTCACTGAAAATTTGATTCAGAGTTCCCAGGGGAAAGAAAAGAGGTGGAGAGAGGCTGGCCTGGCCCAGGTTACTGCCACACTTGCAATGAGTGAAGGAGGGAGGAAGGGAGGTGTGTTTGCGACCCATTGGGCAAAGCAATATCCTCACCTCCTGTTAGGCTAAGCAATAACCTCACAAACAGAACAAGTCGAGCACAAACGAGCCCATCAGCACCGCTTGGGCTGAAAGGCCTGCTTTGTTTTGACCAGTCACTAAATATCACCAGCTGGTCATCAGTGTTTGAAAGTTTCTGTAGTTGATTTGAATCAGAGAGTCACTGTAAATCAGAAACATCAAGCTTAAAATAAATAATAGCAACACATTGAGTCCTGACTTCTTATTCTTTAAATGTAGTCAGCAATTCTCTTTCACCAAAACTACATTACTGAAGATGGGTGTTGTGTCAAAATTAGAATGGAATCTTTAAATTTCTCCCTTTCCATTTTTGGGAGTAAACAGACTTCTTTTTCATATGCAAAAGAGAAGCATAGAAAAACCTGTACTTGTCAGAAGTTTGTCTATATCAAATCCAATAAAATGTCTGTATATGATAGCGTGTAGGGTTTTTACCATAAAGAATATAGCTATAGAATATATATAAAACTGGATGCTAATGATTCAAGCATGCATTGAATTTAGTGGCAGTCTGTTACCTGCATTTTCCCTCATCAGTAATATCTTCAGAGACCAATGTCCCCTTCTTTCTTTCTGCATTTAATCTTCTGGGCTCATTCTGCGGGTAGCATTGCAAGAGATTGATGATGGTGATAAAAGCGGTGACTTTGTGGGTGTGTTAATTATTATTCATGTAATCACACAGAACATGGGCAGGAACAGGATTTACAGCAGCAAGGCATGGCAGTGGATCTGGAACTGGGGTAATTTGTGATTGCACCCTCCTCTCCCACAGTATTTCACTCCTCCTCAGTGCACACGATGAAAGGCCTGTGTCTGTCAAACCACCTGGGCTTAGGAAAAGCAGCCTAGACCACTCTGTGTCTCGATCTCTCCCTCTGTCTCCCTCTCTCAATCCGTATCTCTTGCTCTATTATCAGCACTGTGTTAAGAGCTCAGGAAGGTGAGATGAGGTTAGTATGAACCTGGACTGTCACAATGGTCAGCCTTGACTCATGAATTCTGCTCACGAATTCAGTCGGGCAACAAAGGTTCACCAGGGACAGTGCGTGAGTCAGAGACAGTCTGGATGTCGCTAATGGATTCTTTTGATCCAGATCCTCACTGTTGATGAAAGCTGTCCTCATCAGACTCGCATATCCCTCTCATCCCATCCACACGCATCTGCCACCTCTCCATCTGTTTTCAATGACCTTCTCACAAGAGGAGAGAAAAATTTCATCTTACATCCATGATGTTAATCTTTATAATGTACTTTTTGGTCCTGTTTTTAACCCTATATCCTACCCACTAGATTTTGCCTTCTTTAGCACTACATAGCTAGTGCCCTCTTGTGGATGCTGTAGGTCATCAATATCAACTACCACCATCAACAACAAAACTTCTCTGATGGATAAAGTAGGCTACATAGCTTCATTCTTTCTGAAAAGCTTCTTTTTAACCCCTGGGCTATGTGTTCACTCTACCTCCAAGGAGTAAGAAGAAATGTTAGACTGGATACTCAGGCAGACATGTGAGCAAAGTGTTCATAAATAATGTAGACCAGTCAACAGAAAGCGTCAGTATAACACATGGCACAGTTTAGTCATCCTTGAAAAAGCCCTGGTCTTGGACAGCCTCCACTTCTGAGAAAAGCAAAGACAGAAAGAGGATAAAAGAAGCGAATGGGATAGCTAGCGGGACAAAAAAAGAGGTGAGATTGCGAGAGGGGAAAAAGGGGAGAGATTTGTGATGTAGAAAGAGCGAATAAGATTGAATCAATCACTAAAGAATATGAGAGATAAGAGAAAAGATGCACATCGAGGATATAGAGGAGAGAACTGATTTAGCTCCTTGTTGAACTATTGTGATGGTGCTCGGGGTTAAAGAGCAAAGTGTGATGAATACGATCTCATTAGAATGGCCATGTGCGACTTTAATTTCCTGAACGTGTTCCACCTTTATTAATGTCAGGAGCAGCACGTAGTCAATTGCATTAGGACTTCGATCACACTCTAATGACAAACATCAAGCAAGGGCATTGTTCTGCAAGAGCTCATTGGGACCATTAGCTAGGCAAATAGGCGTGATGTGAAAAATACATCACAGATCTAAACTAGAGCAGAGAAAAGCCACAGTGTCAGTATCTTCCGCTCTGGTCATTATAACTTCATTACACTCTCAGAATAAAAGGTACTAAATGGTACTTCTTAGTCTAAACTCTTTTCACTGAGTTGGTACACTTAATAATATGTCCTTTGTACCTGGTGATGTAAAATCTTATCTAAGGCACATAGCTGATCCATATTGGCCATGATGGTATATTACTTTAGTCTTTTGACTGTTTTCCCAAGAACACTGCATTCCTAAGCATTCCCATACATTTTTTCTTTGTGTGAAGAACTTCTCCAACCCCTCTCAGCACTTCTTCAATAAAGGTCAGTTGTACTGAAACTATTTCAGCATTTTCTACTTTAATAATTTATACTTTTATAGCCTGCGTAATGAGTATGAAAAGTACCAGAACAACATTTAATTTGCGCATTCATTTTTTTTTGGGATTTTTAAAGCTGGCAGCCCAGTAATGTTACACCTGAAGTGTCAGAATGAATACCTGGATGATCGTTGCGAGGGGGAAGACTTATCATTATTTGAAATAGACCATTGGTAAAATATCCTAGACACTTTCAGAGTGACTCGAATACTGAACTCAGAATTAAACATATTAATCACATTCTTCTGTCATACTCACATCTATGAAGTGAAATCAAAATGGAGGCTATGAACCACACTCAGGTAAGTGTATCTAAAGTTCTACTAAAATGGATTCCTGTTAATTAGCAAATTTTGGCTGCTACCAGACGTCAGTATGTATGATAGCATAACCTAACTAGCTAGAAGATTACCTAAATAGGGCAGATTACACACAGCATTTGCTATGAATCAAGTAACATTACTGTTTAAAACACTGAATAATTTGAGTAGAATTTATAACGTTTTGTTGTTCTGCCACTCAGAGCATCAGCTTTTCCCTGGGAATCCCAGATCCGTCACTTTTGCCCTAGTTTACCTAAAATCTATATTTTTTAGATTTTCATTTTGTATTATAGTGTATAGTTTTTTAAAAAAAAAACAAAAAAAAAACTTTCAAAACATTAACGTATACTTTAAAATAATATATTTAAAAGACTTTGTCAGGAGAGGGTACATCCATAGGTACAGAATCCAGACCCAAATGCAGGGATAAAATGAGAAACAGGGATTTATTAATAAAATAACAAAACTACAGATACATGGAAACACTAGGGAAAACCAAGTACAAAATAACAAACACAAAACAAACAACAGAAACCAGGAAGCTAAACCAGGTAACAAAAGGCAAAGACTCAGCAAAACACAAGAACAAGACAGCAGGTATATATAGGGAAGGTAATTATTGTAACATAAGGAACAGGTGTGCAGAGGTTGGGAAAGGGAGGAAGGATCTGGTGGAGCAAGTACATCTGCAAACACTACATCAGGGGTGTCCAATCTTATCCAGAAAGGGCCGGTGAGGGTGCAGGTTTTCATTCCAACCAAGCAGAAGCTACACCTGATTCCAACTGGCTAATCAGTAGATCTTGGCTTTCAGTGGACTCAGTTGTGGCTTCTGCTCAGTTGGAATGAAAACCTGCACCCACACCGGCCCTTTGCGGATAGGATTGGACACCCCTGCACTACATGAACAGAAGCACATGGGGACATAGCATAAAATAAACCCTGCCAGAGCGCCCTCTGGTGTCCTGGCAGGGTACTGTCCAGCAGTCCATGACGGACTTACCCGTAGCTTAAAAATTTTAAAAATATTCTGGCAGAATGTATACTTACTGAATGCACCACAGAAAAAATATTTAGTGTCACATATGTAATTCAAATATACAAAATTCACATACAAATACTTTTGCCAACGTCACAGCTCCATACCCTTACAAACTAATGCTAGCTCTTTGGCTAGACTATTTTGGATTTTTGAATTTTTCTCTGTAATTGCTTTTTAAATATGCAGAATATGCATGTAGTTGTGAGCAGAGTTGTACAGTGTCACTGCATGAAGGTGTTGAGATGTAAATGTGATATATGTACTGCACAGCAAGAGATGTGTGACAGTATATTTCTTCTGATTTTAGGAGCTCATAGGAGATTTATCTTCCAGCTGTGTACAGTTGCAGCACTGGTGTAAAGTATTTGGACCTGTTTACTGGAGCAATTACGCTGAGATGCATTGGCTGTGTTATTTTTGCACTTGAAATCACTCAGGACTCAAATGTGTCAGCTGGTTTATTGTTCACTTACCGAGTGTCAAAAGGGAGGGCACGCTAATACTGTAATATTTAATTGGTGTGAATTGTTGGATGTTGTCCTAACATCCTTTGCAAATGTAAAATAGACTTAGACTTTGAGTAATCAGCTGGGGTTTCCACCAACACAACCAGGGGTATGGAGCAACTGGCAAGCTTCCCAGAAGCAATAAAGGAATTATGATTAGCTATAAATTCCAGCTTCTGTGTTACAATATAATATAAATATAACAGAATAAATATGATGATGATCATCTACAATATATAAAAAAGTATTTGCATTCTTAAGAATTGCCACCTTCATAAAGTCTTTCCCCAGACTATCCAGACCTCAGGTTTCTTCTTCGTGAGTTTTCATGTAAAAAAAAAACATGGCAGTAGGTGTATTTACTGCTCTACATTGTCCTGAGGTATGAGTGAGTGTATGAGACAAGGCCTGTCTATCTGCTATGGATTCTTTCAGCAAACAAACCAAAGTAAACCTTGAACAGTTGTATGTTTGTGATCAACAGCCAAAAGCATTTTTTTCCATTCAACCATTTCCATGTACTATCTACAGTAGATTCCATCTAGTGTCTAGACAGCCATGATTCATCACATGAAAGATGACTGTAGCTTCAAATGCATTGTCTTGGACCTGACAGACCTAGAAGAACCTTGAGATGTCCTGCCTATCTGCTACCCTATGTAAATGGCACATGGTGAAGAGGACTGTATAGGCATGAAGCTGTTCTGCTGGAACACAGAAACTGTCTCATTGAGATGTAGACTGGCTGTTAAATCTACATGCTTTACAGCACTTGTCAGCTGAGTTGATGGCTATGCATTTTCTTCTGCAGGTGTGAGAAGATGTAAAGCTTGAATTCCACATATTTAATAATACAGGCCACAAATCATCAGCAAATGTTTCAGACAACGACGGAAATTTGGATGGTGGGAAGTGAGTGGCAGTCACTGGAACAACTTAATTTCCAAGGCATTGCATTTTCAAAGGTGAAACCATAAAAGCCTTCATATGGATATTCGCCTGTCAGGCACTGAAACCAACTACAAAGCCCAATCTTCTACAAAAGTCTCAAAGCAAGTGATTTATGTTCTGTAAAATCAGCAGTACATTTGCACAACTTTATATATTTTTTCTTTGCAGCAGCATTGCAAGTCTGCTGCGCCAGACTTCTACCTTTACTCATTTTCAATTATGGCATCTCATACAGTAAAATAAAAAGATCAGCAAAGAGATATTCTGACAGCAGCTTCGCAAGCTGAAGTGAAACTGAAAAGAAGACAGAGTTTTCGAAACGATTTTGGGCGAGAGGACAGCACTCCCACGGGACGGCTGTCATCTCCTAGCTCGCCCTTCGCTGATGAAGCACAACCATAAAGCCTTCATAAAGTCTTCATAAATATGCATTACCTCAGCTATAGCTTCAACTCGAGGAAAAACGACACTCAGTGTGAATCTCAGATTGCAAAGCAGCTGCTCCTAAGGCTAGAAGACGATTCCTGAAATGTTAATATGCTTTATCTGTAGTCTGAAGTGAAAATAAAAGTACCACTGGTGCGATTTAATTATTTAAAATCCACTCATCAGTGCTAAGGGTCTATGGTTTGAACAAGACTCGCATTTTAAGACTTTCATCAATCCAGCTGTGGCATCTGCACGTGCGCATATGTCGAAACAGGCCGCACAGCGAGAATGAGTCATTTGTGTAATTCGTTTCTCGGTAGAACAGCTGACAGTCCTGACACTGAGCAGCCATCTCACACGGCATGGTCAGGGGTCATGTCCAAGGCCAGAGTCTGGGAGTGGTTGGCTGACCTGGCTCTTCAGCACTGCATTTTTATTATGGCTTTGGTCTTTTCCACAGGGACACTTGAACAGTGCCATGTTTTATGGAGGTCTTAGCCAACCTCATGACCTGACCGCTTGATAAGGAAAAGCTTTGTGTTTGCTTAACAACAGTGACGGTTCAGGCAGAAACCTCAAATGTCAAACCCACTCAGAGTTTTAATGATGATCTAAGGGAATCGGATAGTATCGCTTAATATGTAATGCCAACTACTTTAATTAGGCAGAATACTTTATGTTAAATGTCAAAAAAATACCATGGAGTGAATAGAGGGCAGAGAGCTGTTGGTGAGAATTTTTTTTTTTTTTAAGCTGAAGCAAAAGGTTATTTGAGAAAGTTGTAATAAAGGCAATCTAGAAATACCACTAGCCTCATGGGAAATGCTTTTTATACCCACGGAAAAATCAAAGATTAATGCTTACAGTGTACTGGGCCTTTTAAATCCTGCTTGATCTGATGTGAAGGAACTGAAAAGGATGCTCTTGGTGTCAGGTAATACATTATGAATCGCATTTCGCTCACAGAAGATTCATCACCTTCACATGTGAATATCTGCATCTGTAATTTACACTTGTCCTCACATTATATTATGTTTGACAGAATTTTCCCCATGTTTTTATTTTCATGTGTGATTTTCTTTCCAGACTCATCACATAAGATGCGATTTAAGATACACGTAAGATTTCTGCAAAGAGTTCTTGAGCAGTACATTTTCTTTTAAAGGACTTGATTCATAACACACACACACAACCTAAAATCATATCTAAAATGAGAATAAAGACAGAGAATCATTTGTCTGTCACCTACCTAAGACCAAATTACAGACAGATAATAAGGGTAACTCTCTCTCTCTCTCTGTCTCTCTCTGTCTCTCTCTCTCTCTCTCTCAAGCTTCTAGAAAACCTCTTAGGAACAAGAGCAAAGCAGAACCTCTCCAGTACCCTGGTACAAGTAGCTGCACTGTGGGTCTGTCAAGAGGAGGTCTCTGGAGGTCTCTGCTGTGTTTGGACACCTGTTTGCATTTGAATTTTTCCGGTCAAAGATCTGTGCTGTATCTGACCACCCATGTGGCCACCAAAAATGGCCTATGCAAGTGCACACTGTGGGTATGTGTGAGAAAACTGACACTCAGACATGTTAACTACCTTTTCTGTTTTGTAGCATCAAGTGTAGAATCAAGCACATGGAGCGATGTATGAACATATCTGCAATTTGTAGTGCAGTGCAATCAGTGAATCAGCTTCAGCCACATGGACACGAATTACCAGCCACTACTGCATTATTTCCATGTCTCATGCATACAACTCTCCCTGAAACACGTCAGTTACATGAAACACACCCTAATCAACGCAGGTGTTGAGGTAGTGAGCTAAAAAAAGAAAAAAAAAGGAAGGAAGGATATCAACTGGAGAAATACACATTGCAGTGTAGCTGAGTTAGCTGAAAAATTAAAAAGGTTAAAAAATATTTTCTCAAAATCTTCAAAAATGGCAAAATAAATAAATGAAGGAAGGAAGGAAGGAAGGAAGGAAGGAAGGAAGGAAGAAAGAAATAAAACCTGTGAAACTAAATTTGAATAAAAATGTTGATCTTAAAAAAATAAATAAATAAAACCCACTGATAATACAGTTTCAACAGAAGATATGATGGCCAGTGGTGTCTTTTGCGATCCTTGTTTTTAATTAAATTAAAAAATATTTTAGTATATATTTTAAACTATTCTACTCAGTATATTTATTTTTGTATTACAGTGAGTTTAAGTGGAATGGTTTAAGAATTCAGCAAGTCAAGGATTTTTACATACTCCAGGTCATTCAACATCAACATTACAAACACTTTAACCTGATGTGAGTTTGACAGTAAGAATATGAAAACTGAAAAACAAAATAATGAAACTGTTCATGGAATTTGTCTACACTCATTTCATAAGCAGATTTGACTGTTGATGAATAAGCATTATTCCTAAAATTGGATTAAACACTGTTGTGAGGCTCGTCTTTTCAGAATAACTGAACATGTCATGAGTGTGTGTGAGAAAAGTCCACAAATCACCCATCCTCCTACATGAGACATCTCTTACTTAATGTCAAAAATCCTTCTCTAACCTGCTTTGTCAGTGATTGGTTAGTTTATACTATTGAGTCCTATAGATATGTAGAATGTTTAACTGGATTAGATTCTTCTCCCTTGTTGTCAAACACACTTTGTCTCCTGATGTCATTGTTGTCTCTAGGCCAGTCAACTGTGATTAAACGTCTCTACCACTGATCTGTTGGGCGACAAACGCAATTCATTTTTACGACTGGGTCCAGTTCATATCCACAAGTCAATGAAGTTTGAATGAAATAAATACCCTCAGACTGGGGACTGCCATTCTTCTTATTTAACATCATCTATTCAATCAATCTCATATTACATGAGACCCAACTCAATATCAGCCACACAAAAAAATTAACTCAACGATTGATCCACTCTAAAGCAGCTAAATTAAATCTGTATCTGATCTTTGAGTCAACTCTGCCTGCGTCTGATAAGCAAGAGTCTCCCTGCCTTTATCAATCTCGAACTCAGCCTGTGTGCTCAGTCATCTTATCATTCTGCATCAGAGGACGACTTCAGGAGCTTTAGTTACTTCGGCATCACAGGAAAGCCTCCAATCACAGCAGTGTCGACGGTGTCCTTAACTTCACTGAGACTCTGATTTGGTACGTGATTTGGGTTCCTCTAACTGTGAGGCAGTAGCCTGGGGAGGGGGACAGGGCCATGATTGTAGAGCGTGTTTTAGAGATGCTGCTCGAAGGTTATGGTACTGATTAAAAGGTTGTGAGTTCATATCCCGGGACCACTAAGTTGCCACTGCTGGTAACAAACTCTCAATTGTTCATTTATATAAATGAGATAAATGTAAGACACTTTGGATAATGGCATCTGCCAAAATGCTGTAAATGTAAGTCAGAGGCAATGGTGCTTGGGAAAAACTTCCTGAAACAATATAAGGAAACATTGAGAGGAACCCTTGTTATCTGAATGACACCAGATAGTGTGATTGTAATATTTCTAGAACTGCACACTATATAGTCAAATGCAATTGTGTAACCAGATGCTTTTGACCAAATCATGAATAAGAGCATCATTTCTACATTTATTAAAATTTTAACACAATATCTTTCCTGCCAAAACTATCAAACGTTCAATGACGGAGACATGAATGCAAAACCGACCATGGCAGCAGCAGTTCAAAGCCGCTTCCATGGTCTCCAAGTTGTACTATCCACAGCAATCCCATGTATCTCCTGTCAGCCTCCAATAAACTGAAACTAATACCACAAACCTCTCCATCATTATGCTTCATTGTCCATCACTAAAACTAGACAAAAACACGAAGCAAAACAAACCTGTGAATGCACAGATACAGATACAGACACACAGAGACACACACACACACACATGTGTCACATTCACAGCAAACTCTCCTCTGCATTCAGACAGCATTTCATCGCTGATTCAATCCTGGCCAAAAAAAATCAGCACAGTGAATGGGAAGTTTATATTCGGGTGATGCTATACAGAGGTATGTGAGTGTTACAGCACGACTGGCTAAAACACATCTATCACACCTGTCAGCTAAGAGCAGAATGGGAAAAGCTCTGGGCTTTACAAACACCATCCAGACACACACCAGAGAAAGCTAGCCATTCCATTCTAATGCACAGCTTTTGATTGATTATATCGGTTAAGAATAATGTGAATTGTACTTTTATATTGTTAAATGCAGGAGTGTCCAATCTTATCCAGAAAGAGCCAGTGAGGGTGCAGGTTTTCATTCCAACCTAGCAGAAGCTACACCTGATTCCAACTGGCTAATCAGTAGATCTTGGCTTTCAGTGGACTCAGGTGTGGCTTCTGCTCAGTTGGAATGAAAACCTGCACCCACACCGGCCCTTTGCGGATAGGATTGGACACCCCTGGTTAAATGTTTTATTCAACTAAAACTTAGGGTGCTGAATAAGGCAATGCTTATGTTTGTGTATAAAATATGTATCATAGCAAAACACCACCATAGCATATAAAACTTGAACTGCCACACCCCTAACGAACATATACTGTTTATTTATCCCTTTTTTTCTTTGTGAAGTTCCATCCATACATTTATTTTCTGTTTCACCTATCCGACACAGGGTCACAGGGAGCCTGGAAACTGTCCGAGGGGACTCAGGGTACAAGGCAGGGGACACCCTGAACAGTGTTCCAACTCATTACAGCCTTATGGGGTTCTTTCAATTTATTCGCATATTTGATGACAGTGTATACATTTCATTTCACTAAGCAATAGAATTGCCTATGGATTCGATTGTGTTGGGTTTGTTTCAATATCAGTAGATTTTCAAGGAAAGTATTTTGCCAGACAGTGATTGCTTTCAATTGAATTTAATCTAATTTTCTTTGTTGTGCTTTTAACAATGGATACTATTAAAAATCAGCTTTACAGGAATATAAAAATTCAGAATATAAATTATTAAGGTTAAAATTTATCCATAATGAGCAAGCCTGAGGCAATGGTGGCAAGGAAAAGCTCAGAGGATATGAGGAAGAAACTTTGAGAGGAACCAGATGGCTTGGACGGTATTGGTGGTTTCTTGTTGCGTGATACACTCTGCCTTCTGTATTTTCTTTGTTTAGTTTTATTCCAAGTGTTCTACAGTGTTTTTTTTAGTTTTGTTATTTTCTTAATAAAATCCCTAGTCGGATTTTGGGTCTGGACTCTGTATCGTGGGTGGACCGCAAGTTCTCTCCTGCCAGAGATCCGGGATGGATTCCCATCTCTAGCACCATCCTTATCTGGGTAACTGTACACTATATAGTCAAGTGCAACTGTGTAATCAGGAGCTTTTGATCAACTTTTGATTATGAAAATCAGTGTAATTTCTAAATTCATATTTCTGAATTACATTTATATTTACATTTCTGCCATTTGACAGACATCCTTATCCAAAGTGACTTACATTTATCGCATTAATACAGCAGAACAATTGATCAAGGGCCTTGCTTAAGGTCCAAGCAGTGGCAACATGGTGGACTCGAACTCTCAAGCTTCCAATCAAAGCTCAAATCAAGTAAATAATGATTAATGAATTCATTTTGGTAAATTGTGGTTGTTTTTTGGTTTTGTGTTTAAGATTTTAAGGAATACCGTTTCAGAAAATGTGCTTCAGAAGCCATTTACACAAAATGAATCAGATTTCAAACCTTGAAAACAAAATACAAATTAAACCTTGGTGAGTCATTCAGATCCGATCGTCCCTCGAGAGTCGTAGCATCTGGACAGAATATAATGTCATGGCTATTAGTTCTTTTCCCAGTGATTGAGTTACCTAATGGAAAGTGAAACCATCTAATGGTTGCATGACACCGAGCTGTGACTGTGCTCCACAAACAGGACATGTAAATGTGTGCACTGGTTTCTAAGCAGTCATTTAAAACAGCAGGTGCACGCAGCACTATACAAATTCTGAGTGGAGTTACTCTACTTGTCAGAGATTAATTTGCATGTTAGAAAGCGGCCTTAAAATTTCACAGTGTCATAAAATAATGGGTAAATATTCGAAGGATTCGTTTACAGCTTGTGTCATCCAGTGTAAACCATTACAGAGACGGGCACGCAAGACAGCGCGTGATGTTGATTACCTGCTATAAACCTCAAGCGTTCACCATCATTTTCATGTTTCTTCTGTATACATGACACTAAAAAGCCGTTATTCTGTACAGATTATGATACACAGATAACTGTATGTATCAGTAGTGTCACTTAAATGCTAACACTTGTTTAGAAGTCAGTCCCTCCAGGATTTCACTATTTTGTGACCGCAGATATGAACATAGAGTTAAGCAAACTCCATGATATTCAAAATAGATTACAATTCTTCAGATATGAACCAAGACACAAGATGTGACATCATCATCAAGCGTTCAACCAAAGCCCTCTTCGAATCATGTGCATCATACATGAGTACATGTATCATAGAAAGTAATTGCATATTAATGTGTTTTCACTGGTAGGAATCTTGCATGTGCTTGCATGCTCGATTTCCCCAATTCAAACAGTTTCCCACAAAAAAACAACAAAAAAGCTGCAGCAAAATCAGGCAGTTTTGGCCACAACAATCCACAATAAAGCTCTGTGAAATCTCAGAGGGCTGCTTGAGAAGTAGTCCTTCATGCTTAAATGATGGAATTACACTTCATCTGATTTTCTATCTCAGACATAACACAAACGGCTGAATTCGCTGATGTTTTAGCGATAAGGGGATATATTTTCAGCAGGTTAGAGTGGACACGCTACACTACATGATGTTAAAGCTGCCTCGTCATGCTCTTCAGGACAGAGGCACCGATTCAGCGTGGAACTAAAAGCATTAGCGACCTTCATTTTCCGCTTCATTAAACCTGATAAGATTTAATATCCATACTGCATTTTCTCCCGTTAACTAGCAATATGGTATTAGTTGATTCAGCTCACTTTTAATCGGCAAAGTGATTTATTCCCCATTACAGCCCATGTTTATTTTCCATCTAGACAGATTAGCTCAGCTATTTGTACTACTTGATTGGAAATCATGCACGTCCACTATAAGCCTGTTTTAGGGTAACGTGTAGCCTGGATGTCCTAAACTGAAATGCATTTACAATTTCCCCAGTAGACCTACTACAAACATGCACACATGCCAGTTTGAAACGTACTTGATTTATCGGGTGTAGTACATGTGTAGTTATTTAAATGAGTCTTCCTGGCTTGCTGTATCAGTCTTGCTCAAACTCTAAGGATTCAATTTCTTTCTATTCTTCAAGAATGGGGGAAAACAAAAATAAGGACAAGAAAGAATAGACATGCTTTAGTTAGGGGAGTTGTTTGAAATGCGCTCTACTCAAACGCCATACTCTGAGAGGGAGTGCAGATTGTGTTACGCTGGAAATGAGTTGAGGAGGGGGAGAACACGCGGAGGGGTTTTAACGCCAAACCGAGTTAGACAGGAAGTGGTCTGTTGCAGAGAGCACCCAGGATGATGAATTATATATTAAGTTAATCTCAGCATGTCTCATAGGCCTTGATGGTTGCCTGGGGGAAAATAAGCACAGTGTGGCATCTGTGGACAAGCCTGACGTGTTTTCTACCTCTCGAAGCACCGCTCCACAACTCTGCAACAATGCCTAATGAACACGGCCAAAGGTGAAGGACGCACTTCCACATTCAGCAAGAGGGATGCTGATCAGCCAGGCTAGCTTGAATAAACTCATACTGCACATAGGCTTGTGCCACTTTATTCAGGAGGAGCTGATTGTGTGCTATAAGGATGACACGCGTGTATATGAAGGTGTAGAAGTTTTGATAGCTGCTGTAAACACATTGATATTTCACATCATGTAAGTGCTATAGTGATACACTGGGAATCCAGCACAAACCCCACCAAGACAGATTTTATCATTTGTATTCAATATCCTCGTTGCTTCTCTCCCTCTCTCTGAGACGCACCTGTGATTTACACGATGATTAAAATCCCAATGAGAGGTAAGGGCACCATCATAAGGTAGTCACACCAGGCCATGTGAGTGATATACTGTACGAGAGACGAGCCATGTGGAGCATCTTAACCATGACACATGGGACTCCAGCTGATTGCCCGTGTGTGTGTGTGTGTGTGAGTGAATTTATGACTTGCCATGATGACTGAACACACTTTTTTCGCCCATCGTCAATCAGTGTGTTTTATGAAAGATATCAGCAGACCGCCACTGTCACAGTAAATTGCCGGGTCAGTGCTCACGGGCTTGATGGCTTTTGAAGGAGAGAGTGGTAGAGCTCGAGCAGGCCCTGCTCCCGAGGCTCACACACAAAAGGTCCTAATATTATAAAAACGAGGCGAGAGTTTGCTCAGGTGGAACGTAGTAACTCAGTGTGCGCTGTCAGTGGCAACCAGCAGGCAGGAGGGCAGCCATAAATTCAGTTTGTTATGAGCAAATAAATGAACGTGCTTAAGGTGGATGACCACAGACATTTTCATTGGAGAAAGGTTAGAGACTGGTCGACAGTAATGTCTCTTTTTCAGAGAAAAGTGGGCAAGGCTAAATGTGAAATCTGACTTCAATGAGCACTTTTGCAGCTCAGGTATGGATTACTGGTTGTGGAACTTTGAGAAATACAATAAATCAAGCAAAAAGCAGAAATGTTTTTTTCAATATAACAGTCAAATATTTTCAAGGTTATATGAAACTTAAAAAAGGTCAAATCTAGTGTTCTGAATACTTCTTCAGTTTGTCTCTTTAGGAAAACCTTTAGTGGTAAGGGTTTAATGTAGAAGATACAGTTTCTTCACGATGCAATGAACTCTTCCCTCTCATGTCATCTTAGGGAGTTTTTCCTTTCTGCTATGTCATCTGGCTTGTTTATTAAATTTTGCAAATTGTCTGTTGTCTATTTGTGTATTCTTATATCCTCCTCCTTCTGTGATGGATGCCATTTTCTTTGAGGAAGAAGAGGACGTTCCCAAAACCCCACCATTTAAAAGTCCTAAATGTCCTCTTTATTCATAGATTTCATATGTCCTCTAGAGTTCAGGACTAGTCAGGAGGGTAAATATAAATCCAATTCATATTTAATAATTCATTCAAATTAGAATATACAAATATTGCGATCAAATTTGAGAACCCTTGAAGAACATTGTTTCTCTGAATGCAATTAGGGATTTTCATGGTATCCATCTATTCAGCCAAGACTTAAAGGTGCAGTGTTTAACTTTTTAAAGAAATTTTTCGAAATATCATATTATTTTAGACCACCAGTGATTCACACTGTCACTATGTAATGCGGTTCTGTATTTTCACTGCCTCAGGCTTTTCTTTACATTTTTCTGGCCCAGAAATAAGCTCAGATCTTTCCAATGTGAATCTCTACCACGTTTCTTTGAAAGCAACTTGCATCATTTTAACAGAAGGAATGAGATCAGCTGGGAGAATGGCAAGGCTTTTGTGCAATTTTTCTTATTAAATGTAAATTGTAGATGGCAAAAACATCGAAATATTGCAAACTCCTGCTAAGAGTGAGTACTTTTTCAGCAAGCTTGTCATCACAGGTGGGTCAGTGTGATCCAGAAACTCAACTTAATTCTGTCTCTATCCTGTCTCAGTTGTCTATACTGTCACAGTTGTGTGGTTCGAGTATAGTTCCCAATGACTAGCGTAAAGTCGCTGGAGCCATAAAGAGAGCTCAGACTGCCGGCAGCCGTGGGTTTAAGGTGCTTTCCTTTGAAGTTTCTTTCCTTGTGGACCTGACATGCGATATGGTCCAATATGTGACATCAAAAGGCTCTCTATGCTGTAACATCTGTGGCAGGAGCCATTAAAGGCCATATCAGAAAGAATTTCTACTTAAAGCCCACATAAAATAAGAAAGTAACTATGAGATGTAATGTTTATTTCATGCCAAGATGTACTTGATTTCAAGATGCGTGATTGTTGTACTCTATAAGGAAAAGCCTGGTGAAATGCTACGCTGCTACGAAGCGTAGCATTTCACAACAGCTGCCCTCAAACAGCGGACCATGGTAAAGCTGGGAGTTTACAACGTCAGTTGTTAAAAGCACCCCAGCAATAAAAGTGACTTAACGCAGAAGTGTTTTTCAGCAGCGTTCCTTGCATGAGCGAGCAAAATGTCTTTACAGTCATATGTATCGACTTAATTAAATAAAAACCTATTACACTTGTGCAGAACTAGTCATGACAAGAAAGAACACATAAGGGGGGAAAAAAATGCAACAAGCATAAATTACACTGGTGACATGAATATCATGTGCTAAATAAATTACGCTGGCACTCCTTCAACCTACACAAATTCATCTCCATTAACCAAGGTGGGTGTGAGCGAAGCGGCTGGCACTGCGCTGTTGAGACCGGGTTAGATCTGCAGCTCCTAATGACTCCAGGAGGAGCGCAGTGAGTAATGAGTGACTGGCTCTTTGATGAACGGTGGGGTAATTCTGTAAGCCGTCACGCCGTCACCCAGAGGAATAGCAGCGGTTGCAGCCCTCGACAGGGCCCAAGCGTGATTAAAGTTGACCTTGAGTGTGAAGTGAGAGAGAGAGAGAGAGAGAGAGGCGCTCAGGTCTGTGCCAGAAAACAGTGCTGGATTGGCGAAGGGGTGATTGTGCTGGAAAAAAAGACTAAAGTTAATCAATTGAGGTCAATAAATGGAGATTTAATTTTTTTCATCACTAATTTCTGTTGAAGAAGGACAGCATGAGCGATTGATCAGGCGTCCCTGTGCACTATTGACCGACTGTGTGTTATTAATGGAGGAGAAATGCTCATTGGACTGACTGGTAGATGAGTCAGTATCATTAAATGTTAATATGTGATTGCTATAAACAGAAAATGAGGTGAACTGCTAACCTTGTGCATAGATCTGCCTCATGTTAATGTAAACTCAGGTCAGAGGAGGATGGGAGAGAGGAGCTGTAATCTGTGCATGGCAAAGAGAACAACAAAACAGCCAGATTTTTTTCATATGTACTAAAAGTGAATTAAATTACAATTTAGAAGAGTATGAACAAGTGACTAACTTGTATACAAGCCGATGTTGCTGATCCACAGCTCCAGGGTCCCTGGCTCACTCCCAAGCATGGATTTGTGCTTGTGTGGAGCTTTACATGTTCCCCCAGTGTCTGTGTGGGTTTTCTCCAACCTTCCATTTCCTTTCCTTCTACTCTCTACTCTTAGAAACTTTCTGTGTATTTATTGATTAGTCTAGACAGCACTATTCATATACTGCATATTCTCAATATATTTAACATATGTTACCACATGCCGTTTTGAATCTTGACTATTTCTGATGTGTATATTTTACTTGTCTGTGTTCTATTTTATATTTATTCATTAGTATTTAAATGTGATCTGTGTAATCTGTTTTCCAGTGTTTAAAAAAATTCCCACCATTTTATTTCTACACAAGAACACCAGGTGAAACTCAGAGGCATGAACTGCATGCTGGTCATTTCAATAATCTGAAAGGATGGCACAGAAAGTCAATTTCTGCAAAGCACAAATCTCAACATGGAAGTAATATTCTTGAATGTATTGGCTATATCCTTTCAACTCAAGTTGCTGACTCGGAATAAGATTCCCTATAAAAAAAACTCTGATTGAAATTGGTTGAGTTGGCTGTGTTGAGAGATATAGACTTCAGGTAGATTCAGGCAGTTTATCAGATTATCCAGGAATTCACAGATTTTATTTTATTTATTTATTTTTAATGGTTGAGGCCAGTAATGTTTGATTAATTTTTTTCCAAAAATTTTCAGTTAAACTTTTTTTTTTGCAGAAAATTGCTTGAATTGGTGAAATTTAAGCACAGGATCGAACTACTTCTTATAAACTACTACTAGTGAATAAACATTTGTAATTACTTTCTGTGATAGCTGTAGTCATGTCTGATGCAGAAGAATCAAAGAGGGTTTTGGCTGAATGAACATCTTGGCCCAAAATCAAGCAAATATTTGAAGGAATTACCTCAGAGTATGCTTGATTTTAGTTCATTTCTTTGATTAGAAAATCTATATGGACTGGTTTAAACACCAGAGCTGCACTGCTCCTCTTCCACCACTTTGGCCCTAGAAGCACAACACATTAAAGCTCCAACACTGCCAGCATTCCTAAAACATCTCTGGATTTTGGAGCTTGATTTTGGAGCCCTGTTTACACAGCTTGTTTGTCTCTGAGGTGCACGTTGGAGACGTACCAGATGGATAAGCAAGTCCACCTTGAGTGAGTGATCTTCCGCTAGCTCTGCAGCTCCTGCAGTCTCCCTTCTGCGCTGCCTGCCTCTGAACACGATGCCCTTAGAGGCAAGGCCATTAATCACCATTACTGCTGCCTGCTGCCACTCCGTTTACTGGGTCAGTCAGTGAGTGATCCTCTTATGGGCCACTCTGCTCTCTCACACACACTATTTCACCTTTCTTCACCAATGAAAGGAATCTATGAGCCTGTCATTCCAGCTTTACATCCACTCACTGTTAGTGACTGACATTTAAGTCCCAGTAGACTGACTTTTACTAATCTTTCTGCTTCATGTGCCCTGAAAAGCTGTTACTTTGCTGTCTACTTTTGTTCAATACAGAAACAATTCTTTTCAATGCATCTCAACAACGGAGCCTTGTGATGTGATGTGAGAAAACATGCGAGAAGGTGTTTGATCTGTTCTATATTGCCTGCGGCTGCAGTCACAGAGAAACAAGATTGACACTGATGTTGATGGGTGATGGTATATGTGAATGGCTGAATGGGTTTAATAGGAATCTCCAGATCAGCAACAGCGGCATGTCACTCAGAAACTGCGACGTGAATGGGGCCGAGGGTTTATGGGAACATAAATTGAACCGCACTGACACGATCACGCACCTTCAGAGATTCAGGCTCACAGAGAAATTGCCTTGTTAACATTCAAAGTAACGTAAATGGCTGGACATCCATCAGCAGTACTACTGATTTTGCATGGTCGTTATGGATTGAAGTATACTAGACTGGCATAGAAGGTATTATAAAAATTCATCATGTGACCTGAACAATCTCTGGTGTAATGTGGTTATGATGAGATGAATGATTGATGTCAGTCACTACACTTGGCATAATGAAAGTGGAAGACAGGCAAACGGAGAGAGACTTCCCTGATAAGGTTTAGACCATCCTCGGAAAGCGATGAATTAATTTATGATTCAATTTGAGGTTCACTCAGGTACAAATATTCACTTCACTGCAGAATTCTTGCTAGCATCTCCCTGAGGTCTAGACTGCTAGCCTGTGATAGTCTTTCACTGTGCACACACATATCTCCTGAAGAAGTTCTGGGACATGAATCTTCACCTCTCAGCTTGACCACGAATGCAGAGTTAGGTCAGAATCTCAAGCCGGTAAACCACATCAAACGGATTAGACTCTTAAGACAGACAAGAACACACAAACATGTACACAATCTTAAACTCATCTTAGTGTGACAATATGCATGTGGTGGCAATGATAGCAATGAATGTGATATTACTGTTGGCCAAAATGTAATCTTAACTTTTTTTGCCAAACCTTCCTAAAGGCCAGCCTAGAGGCATTATAACTAACAGACAGACTGACTGACTGAGGCCCACTGTTGAAATGGAGTCTAGCTAGCCAAATTTCAATTCAGCTGTACACAGCTAATAAGCAGTGAGTGATACCAGGTACATTCTGTGATTATACATGCATTTGTTCACAAATTACAGAGAGAAATGTAAACTAGATCACCTCTGTGTCATTTTGGAATAGTTGCTGAAAGAAAGCTAAGAAAGTTTAGCTAAAGCTACTTGTGTGCCAATGCTTGAAATAGTACTGTAGCCAATAACATATCTAATGAACTGGTGTGAGTCATGTGCTGTGGCATGAATGCACTTGTAGCTACATTATTGGTCATATTTATCCCAATCATTATGTTGTTTACTTCTATGAATACATGAAGGTTCTGTGATTAGCTAGCTATCTAATGGTGCCACAGTTCCTCTTCTAAAATATAGGGCATTGCCCAAAACTCCACTACTCTCTCGTCTTTTTTAATTTAAATCAGGTTTTAGAGGATAGACAAGAGCGATGTCTACAACCCTACAATTATTAGAAAAAAAGAGCTTGTGGGATTTCAAAGGATCTTGGGACAGCTAAGCATTTTTTACCTTCTTTTCTTAGAGGTAACACTCAGTTATATGGTCCAGTAGAGAAAATTTTGGGGTTTTCCCTTACGGATCAGCTGAATGATGAATAAAAGTTCTAGATGTCACCGTACCTCATGTTAGAGAATCGTCAGACCTATCCTTTAATGTTATGTGTTTTATGAGTATCTGAAAGAGCATTTGTGCATAATATTAAAAATATAAATGCATAAAAGTCTATGTACACTTTTATAAAATGCCAATAAACAAAATGCTCCAGAGCTTTTCATTTTTTCCTCAGTATATTTTTGCCTGGATCTCTGTCTCAGTTCATAAAAAAATATATATGTATATAAAAAATAATAAGTAATAAGAGTATATGTTTAAGGATTTGAAAAAATAAAAACACTCTGAAAACAAATGAAAATACTGGAAGCAATTTTTTGTTAAGAGCAAGAATATAAACTTAGCCTTACTGATATATACACTAAGGCTTAGCAAAAAATCTGTCCATAATCAATGAAGAATAGAATTCACAACACATTTGTCCAGTTTTACATTACATGTGGCACATACAAAATATTATATAAGAAAGCCAAGTGTCGTGTGGAGCCCATAAGTGGACAGATGTCCATATGACCCCTGTGGCCCTAGAAAAAATGGTGCTGTAGACTCACACTGCTAAGTGCCTTACCCATGTTCTCAACGTTTCTGCTAATTCAGATATCAATACAAGCTCTGGTCCTAGGTCATGATCTAACCCCCAACCCCCCACTATATCCAATCTACACATTAGACAGAAAACATCATCCCTAAACACCATCTACAGACACTTTAGCACACACGTTTCCCGGAAAGAGCTAAACTGTGGACATGTCCTTTAGAACGTACTCACAAGCGATCAAATGAAATGTATCAGACACTCAAAAGTAACCCAACCTGCATATAACAGCATTACGGGATAATGGACAGTCGGAAATTGCCTCTAACTGGAGCAGGATAGCTACAATGCTGCATGAGAAAGCAGGGACATATAGCAGGCATCACAGTTTAATGTAAATTAATGACATTCACTGCCAGCTTGTGTTTTTCTTAGCACACATTGAGTCTGGTTCCAATACGACTGGTGCTCAGCCAATCAATCACGAGCAAACACCGCAAACTAATCATTTATTGATGGCACGGAGCAGCCATGAATTTCTAATGGCATTCGTCTTATTTAACAGTGCAGATCACACGGAGGAAATCCAAACAAGCTAGAGGGAAGGATGAGGAAAAAACAAAGTATCATTCTTGGGAATATCGTTCTTTCTGACAGCCAGCCGACAAGTATTGATGAGGAAGGCTGTCAAGTGAAAGACAAGGGCAAGGTGAGGAGTGGAAAGTGTGTATAGCTTTGTGAGAGCACTAGTGTGAATCTGATGTGAGGGTTATAAATTTGGATTTGAATTTCTGGTTTGTGTATCAGATTTACACAGTTGCTCTATGGAGTGAGTTGATTCAGTTTGACTTCATGGCTTTGGATGAAGTGAAATGTAATCTTAGTGGGTATCTGAAGCCAGTGCTGTTAAGTTTGTGCTCAAGAAAGAGGAGAAAAGGTCTAATCAGATTTAATTTACTTTTACAGTCAGGAGTGAGGACACTGAAGCAGTAATATCTTGTATTACAAGAATGTTTAGACCTCAGAATAGGACACTGTAAGGGCCCAGAATTGCTAAACTGGCAGGTATGCTGTTGTGAAGATAATATGGTGCAAAACCCTTAGATACCAAGACAGTAGCTTTGAATTTGATTCCTGCTGCAACAGGAAACTAGTAGACTGACCTTAGTAGGGGGGTTAATTCATGAGGTTAGGAACTCACCGGCTGCAGAATTCAGAATACTCTTTCGAGATGGTATCTCATACAAAGGCCAAGCAGCATGAATTGAGTTGCAGTCTAGAAAATGGGGCTTGTACAGGATTCTCTGATCAGAAATGGTCAACCTTTTCTGATGCTGGAAAGAAGAAATCAGTAGAATTTGGGGGTGTGGTCATAGAGGTTAAGAACAGAATCTAAAATCACACCCTGATTCTTGGCTGTATGTGCTGGGGTGGACAGCAACAGTGTCAGTGATCACTGATACGTCTAGCAAAGGTAGATTCTTCATCAGTAAGTACTATCAGTTCATTATTTTCATGGTTGATGAGTTTTCCTGTAGTAAGAGATGTCAGACGACAGTCCAATAAATTCTGGCCAGCTTGGGAGATGGAAGGAGGTAAAAAGAGGTTTTCCTCATGTCATATGTGTAAAAGTGATAAGTGAAGTCATGAAATCTGATCTTTAATAAGCCCAATAATTTATTATAAAGTGAGACCAAGAGTGGAGCAAATACTGACCCCTGAGGGACTCCACACTGAAAAAAATGATTCATTGAATTTACTCAATTTTTTTAAGTTAAGTGGTTGCAATCAATTTATTTTAGCTACAATTAAATAAATAAATTAAGTTCACTGACTTTGAACTAAATTTATTTATTTAAATGTAGCTAAAATAAATTGATTGCAACCACTTAACTTAAAAAAAATTGAGTAAATTCAATGAATCATTTTGTTTCAGTGCAATAGTAAGGCTGTGAAATGATAAACCTGAACGTCTCCAAGCTACATAGCAGGGCATTAGAGTGAAAGTCAGGATGTAGACAAGACGTATTCTCTGGCTTTGTGTGAAACTTGAAACAGTGACTGCAAGGAAAGCAATCTCCATACAATACATAGACTTGTATACATAATTTGTTGCATCCAAGGGGTCTTTTTGCTACAGATATAAAGTTGTACCAAAATTGTATGTTGCAATAGGAACTGAACAGGAATGAAAGGAGAGAAACAGGTCTGTAGTTAGTAATATTAATGGGATTAAGCAGGTGCTTCTTGAGGAGATGTGTAAGGCAAGCAGATCTGAAGATTGGGGGTTAAAGTAGAGAACAATTTACATGAGATGTATGTGCTGATTTACAAGATTTAAAACCGTCACATGCCTTCCTTCCTTCCCTCCGCTTAAAACGAGTAAGTAGCTGTTTAACCCCTTAATTATTCAGTTAATCATCCTAAAACATATTACTCAGTAACTACCATGAATTAAACAGTAAAATGAATAGGAAGCAGTTACAAGTGTGAAGAATGTAAATCTGGACCCACCAATGAGTTCTGAGAGGTTTACAACAAAATTGTGGCTCAGTATCAAATAAATCTAAAATCGAGATCCACTTCATGGCAATATTGCAAACTGCAGTATTTCAAATGCTGTGAAATGTTAAGATTATAGCGGGTCTAGACACACAAAATCTTTCTAACAATCAAATAACTAAAAATATAAAATACATGTGCTGTGAAAGAACTAGATCTTTGCGTTTATGTATAATTAGTCTCTGAATTAGCGCTTTACTAAAAGCAGTTTCAACTAGAGGGTAAGCCAATTAAGCCTTTAGCTGGTTTAAACTATACGTTGTGAGCAACAACGGCCTAATTGAGGTGATCAGGATCTAGGCATTTTCCAGTTAGATCTGAATGGGTAGAAAGTGTTCTGAGCATTTCTCAGTTAAAGTGTACTTACATTATTCCTTAGATACTGCCGTTTATTTAAAATGAAGACATTTTTTTACAGAGTTATGCAGTGTGCATAAGAATGATGATTGTATTCTCACCGTTGTCAGGAGTTACATGAGATTTGGAGGGTCAGTGTCTTTTGAATATTTTGATACTCTTGCTGTATCTCCACACATTGGACGCCACTCATCATGAAGAGGAGTGAACTTTAGTGCGCTAAACAACTGTTGCCCCTGTTAACCTGTTACAGCATACAGAGGTATTGACTAACTGACAATAAACATCAAAATTACAGAGACAGACAGACAGACAGACAGACAGAAGAGCTTCACAGAGAGATAAAGAGGAGGTCATGCTGAGGGGGCACACAACACACAATCCAGTCTCAAATGGTGATCACAGTTATTCTGAAGGGATGCAGCAAAATTTGTTGGTTCTCTGTTGCCCCCTGCTGGACATGACTTAGCTGAGCACAGTGCGACTGTCCAACAGATTAAGGCAGGTTCAAGCACAAGGCTCACATAAGTGGCTACTGGCTAACTCTAATAGCTTCCACACCTCACTGAGCAAATAAAGTTATATTGCACGGCTGCAAAAACTAATTGAAGCTAATAATAATATTCAGCTTAATAAATCATGAATCATTTTAAGTGTAAGACATATATATAATGAAACAGCAACAAACATCACACTCAGTGTAATCTCGAAATAACTCATCATTATAGAGCGAAACGTACAGCGCACCATGTGATCCTGAATTAACCAGCCCAATTATGATCTGACAAACAGTACCTGTATAGGCTCTCCATCTGTATTTACATCCCAAATAACATGCTGAAACGAGTTAACAAAGCATGATAGACTCATTTAGATTATAGCACACGATAGCAGGTGGAACAAACTCCATTTTCTAGTCTGGGTAATGTTGTTGATAGCTACGCTGTAATATTTCATACTAATAATATATCAGATAGTTTCCATTGACCTTTTCTCAGGCTAAACAAGCTGAGTCTGCGATTCACTCCTCCTCAGTCATTTCAGCTCAGCGCAAGGAACACTTATCATCCACTTTATGAATCTCTGCACTAGTGAGAACATGTGTGTGTGTGTTGGTGTGTGAGTGTGGGTGTGTGTGGTGCATGAGTGAGCATCATTCACTGTAATTAATCACAATACAGCTTATTTCACTCCAGAGAAATGAGCGAAGTATGGCGCTGTCTCAATCACCACATGGTTGATCTGTTCAAGGGCATCCGAAGATGTTTAAAACAACGTAAACAGGATTTTATCCTGACGAAATGTCTGTGCATGTTGTTTAATTTTAAGCACACGAACAAACGAAGTGCTCTCTCGAAGTGCTTTTCGAACAGAATAAGGAAAGTCTTCTTCATTGCATGTCAAGAATAATTTAAGAAGCATTTGCACATTGCACCTTGTTACTTCAATTGAACTACATTGTGACAGTTTCATAAAAATTTTACACTGTAGGGCTTCGCAGCTTAATGAAGACGACTGCAAAGAGCCAAAACCTTAATCAGATTCACAGCTTATCCTCCCACCAGGCACTGAATGAGAAATATGAATAAACCATAAAGCACACAATGAGAGTGTATGCAGCACCCTGCCAAGCTTGTCTGCCAGCTTGAGATCATTCTGATCCAGCGGCTGCCCATAAAAGAAACTATTATTACATCAGGAGGCATTCAACAACCCAGATTATCACCTAGGAGCTTTTCAATTAATAAGCTAAATGGATTATATTATAATAGGCTACCTACTGCCCCTACTAACCGCTAACATCCTACAAATTGTACATCTATATATAATTATTACATATGAAACCTAACTTTTTTTCCTCTGTAATACAAATTGCACAAATGGTTATAATTTCAAGCCTATTTGTTTCTTTTTCCCTTTGTATATGTAAATTGCTATTTCACCTGCTATTTACAAAGTTATTCCACATACTGGGAATAATAGGACTCGAATTCATTCTGACTTAGGATGCAAATACAGCTGTGTGTAGTGGGATATTGTGCTGAATCTTTGATGGATGAAGCAGGTGGAAAGCTACTTTATGCTTTCTGTTACAGAATTTCCTGTGAAAGTATCATATACAGTTGAAAGATCTTGTCAGTTTAATAGCAGCAGCATCATGAGATACACTATGTTGACAAACGTTTTGGGACACCCATGCAAATAATTCAAATGTTGCTCTAATCCATCCCAAAGGTGTTCTATCGGGTTGAGGTCAGGACTCTGTGCAGGGCAGTCAGGTTCCTCCACACCAAACTCGCTCATCCATGTCTTTATGGACCTTGCTTTGTGCACTGGTGTGCAGTCATGTTGGAACAGGAAGGGGTCATCCACAAACTGTTCCCACAAATATTGGAGCATGAAATTGTCCAAAATGTCTTGGTATGCTGAAACATTAAGAGTTCCTTTCACTAAGGGGCCAAGCTCAACCCATGAAAAAGAACGCCTGAATTCAATGATTTGGAGGGGTGTCCCAAAACTTTTGGCAACATCATGAGTGAACAGTGTTAGATTTACACAGTTATTTATTAATTCATTCATCTTCAGGAACCGCTTTATCCTGGTCACAGTGGTTCCAAAGCCTATCCTATACTAAATGGAAATATATTCATGTGGGACTATTATTCCATCACAGGACACACATTTACACACTCAAAAAGCGATTAAGAAAAAACAATCCACCATTCAGTATATGTTTGGGGAGGGAATTAAAGAACCCACAGGTAGCCCTAATCAAACATAGAGAACATGTGAAAGTCTGCACACTAACCCGAGCTGGAGTTCATCCCTGGAGCTGTGATGTGCAAAGTGTAAAACTAATAAACTAAGAAAACTTTGAAACACTATGAATGTTATCACTATAATTATGAACACGTTCCTGTCATGTTATAATGCATTTACAAAACATCATTCACCTTGTTATAAGTGTTTATAAAAATGCATTACACCTTATAGCAAACTGCACTGAATTTCTTGTATAATAAACAATTAACCTTGTGCTTTATATGCAGTATTCATAACACCTTATATCACATAGCTACACTGACTTATGAATGCATTGTAACATGGTTAGGCATCTATTCATAAATCTTTATTCATATGGCCTTCATAGAAAGTTCTGCCACAAACTCATATAAGCAACAGACTAAAACCTTCTGTAAGTTAAGTAAGAAATAGTGTTACATGATCCTAACTTGTTCAGATATCCCTAAGTTAAATAAGACAGCTATATCTCCTCTCTCTCTCTCTCTCTCTCTCTCTCAGCCAGCCCGTATGGAAAGAACCAAATCTGAATTGTAAACTCTAGCAAAAGCAGGAAATCTGTATTGACTTGATAGTGCATGACTTGGATAAAATCCTCCTCTATCGTGCTGACGCTATTATCCTGTTATGGACCACTGGCTTAATCTGCACAAAGACAGGACAAAAATGATAAGAAAGAAACTCTAGAAAAACTCTCCAAGTAAACTGTCAGTATATGTAGGTGTTGGGATAAAGAAGCACACTTTACATTCGATTCACATTGCAGAGTTGGAATAAGGAGTAAGGGATAAGCTTTAAACAGGCAAAGTCTTAAATGAAGATCTGTTTTAGAAACTTTAGCAAGAATCTGCAAGAATGGTATTGATGTATTAATATAATGTGACAAGATTCTGATTTAACATAGCTTTCATAATATGTTTTCATAACATAAAGCCTGGTTTGGATTAAGGCAGCGTTTATTTCCTATTATGGCATATTGTAATCATTGTACAGTCAATTCATGAATACAAATTCTTTTCCCTGTTATCAATCATTTAATGCATCTTAACATTTGTAATTATTTAGGGCATTTTATACATCTATTAGTAGAGGTCAAGACAACTGGACCTGAGATAATTCTAAACACTGGCACATAACAAGTTCATATTTCAAAGCTACATGACCACAAACTATGTAACTCGAACCCTTGTGTTAATATGCTGCAGGATATTAATACTTAATTACCTCCAGTTAATTATTAGGCAAGAATGAGTGTAATATAATGCCATTTGCATACTTAGGTACCTCTGGTCACAATAGTCAATATTCAGTAGATTTCTCTGTGTTTCATTGATTTTAATATCTAGAATTGCCATGATCAAGGCCCCAAAAACAGATCTCAAGAAATGTAACTCATGGCTTTAATGTGTTCATTTCATAACAAATAACCACCATGTCACCAAAATGGTTCTGTGGAATCAGAGCTGTAGTTTTAATGGTCAGAGTTTTGAGATTTGATGAGGATTAGTTGACTTGCTGGAGATGATGTGACCCCAGAGTCTGAGCCGACTGACCCCTCCATCAGGAGCAATTACGAGCCTTACATGACTTACACTCCCACACTGCAGCACACACTCCCCAGAGTACAAGTGCCTGTAGTGAGGCTTCAGCTGAAGAAAGTAAAAAAAAAAAAAAAAAGCAATCATACTCACAAGGAGAAAGTAACACCAATTCCAGTATTGAAGCACTGCATGTAAAAAGTATCACACAATTCAACGCTTCAATATAGAAAATCTGTTTATAATGCAATATGATATGCGCACACTGTCAGGACAGATGGCTTACTTTCTGAGGAAGAAGAAGTATTTTCCATGTGGGACCTTTGTCACTGCTCCACTTGTGCCTTATATAGGTTTGCTCCTCCTCTGGAGTTAAACTACAGGCCTCAATTTTACACCAGTCAGGAAAATTACCTAAAGATTTAATAGGATATGAACATACAATATCTGTTATTATGATTTATGTAATGCTTATATAATAATAAAATCCACCTGCTATTTTGGTGTACCTTTAAAATGATTGGTGTCTATCTCAATTCTGCTGATCACACCAGGATGCCCAAGTCTGAAGATGGCCCACTCAAATCCAGGGACCTGTAAGATGCCCTTCTCGTCCATCTAAGTGAGTACGTATGTAGCATAACATCAGTGAAATTATACAGTCCAAAAGGCTGTCTCTGGAACAGGGTCATCTTTATTGATGCCGTATCTCATGATGGTAGCAGCAGAATGCATTCAGAAGTCTACAGAAACATTCTGCCTGCCAGTTTAAAGAGAAATCCATCCAATCTAATTGAGAGCAACTTATTATGCAGTAAGACAGTCACCCAAAACACAGTGCCAACACAACAAAGGACTTCATCAGGGGAATAAAGTGGAAGGTTTTAGACTGGCCAATTCAATCACCAGACTTTAAACCAATTAAGCATGCATTTGACCTCGTGAAGAGGAGACCGAAAGGAGAAACTCTCCAAAACAAAACAACTCAAAGCAGCTGCAATACAAGCATGAGAAAGCATCACAAAATATGAATGCAACAGTTGGGGATAACACTGTGTTGCTCACTTGATGTAGTTACTGCAAGTAAGCAAATACAATTACATGTATATTTTTAAGCGCTGTTTGTTACGACTCTGTTCCAATACTTTTGCCCCCCCCCCAAAAAAAAGAACGGTCTATTACCAAAAGTTCTAAGTTGTTCAACACATATAGATGTAAATATCAGGAAATGAATGCTGATCTATCCGATTTGCCGTCTCGTAATCATCTATTGATCTCCAACTCAAACTGTTTCACGGAATAGCAAAGACAAACAAACTGGCCTTGCTGTTCCAATACTTTTGAAGGAGAATGTACAAGGTCAGAGTCATAGTGGATAGAGAGCTTAGCCCAAGAACACAGCTTACACTGCAGATTGGATGCCGGTGCATCAAAGGCACCATTCACACACATGTCCACACATTCATTCACACCTAGAGCCAATTATTATAATAATTAGTAGCAGTAATAATAGTAGCAGTTGTAATGAAAGAATATTATTATACTGTCAACACTTTGGGACGATCCAAGCGTCGTGCTGTTTCCCACCCATCGGCCATGCTGTCAGCCCGTCCCAAACCTGCAAAAGTGTAAAAACTTTTTCTTTACAGCATTTTTACATTGCCACACAGTATTATCCATTAACAAGCTCTTAATGTATTAAAATCACACACTAGCAAAATTATCTCCTTTTTTATAAAGCTTCTTTTTCTTCATCAGAAAATGGAGAAGCAATGCATTCTCTTTAACTGCTAAATAATCCAATACCTATCATGTTGCGTGGGTGACCGAAATGTGCATCGCTGTAACCCACACACACTCCACCATTGACCAGTGTGACAAGATCCATTTCCTCCTGACTGGATACACTGGACCAGTTTCTTTGTCCAACTCCATACACTCGCAATCTTGCAATACCTCCATCTGAAAACAGTTATACTGTTTAGTTCTCAGTTTAGTTAGTGTACTGTTCTTCTTAAAGTGATTTGAGCGTGTATGTTACCAGGATACATGTTCAGGCGGATGTGGGTGACTCGATGGGGGTAGGTGACACTGAAAAAGTTGTGGCAGGAATCAGAGTATCCAGGCCTCAGCATTTTCACTGGTACAATCTCCTCCCAGCTCTCTGAGTGAAGCTGTCAGTCACACAGATTGGATTTGACTCCATTTTGTAAGCACTGAGACAGTTTAGATAATAGTGGACAGTAAATTACCTGAGCCACAGCTTCAAACTGGCTCTCTGAAGCAGCCATTCCTGTACGGTCTCCCTCAAGAACTAAAGACGGCAATACCAGTCCATCTGAATCAAACACGTGAGGCATAATAAAGCTTGTTTAGTCTTCTGTTCTGAAAACTTCTGTTCTGAAACCCAACAGAGTTTTAGACTTATGGCACTCTTAGTCAGTATCAATGAATTCATTGATAGAGACTTTAAAAGCACTTCTGTAAGTGGCTCTGAAAAGGTGCCTTAAATAGAACTGGAAATTGGTGAAAACCTTTATGCCTTATTCTTGCCATACTGCAGAGATTGTTCAATTTTACTAACAAAAACTTGCAATGTTCCACAGTGTTTTACATTTATTTCATTTAATTTGTTCATTTTATTGTTGCTTACTGCATCCTATTAAGTCACTATGATGCTGTTTGTCATGACTGCTTAATGTTTCGTTTGCTTCTGCATCACCAGATTTTACAGAAACATATATTTTACATACATATACTACATATACCTTCTTCTCTTTCCAACTTTTATAGTTAAATCTATTTTTGGTCAAATTTTATTGAAATTCTATTCTCAGATTTTTTTTTTAATTCTTATTCTTTATTTTTACTCATTGAATTTTTTTAATGATATAGACAGTTAAAAGCATTTCTCTACTTTCCCATACTGTCTATGGTTGTGTACGTGACAAATAAAATTTGAATTCATCATAGAATTTGCTCTCCAATCCGCAAGATTCACTGTGGCCTACAAACACCACAGCACCTGACTCCTGTATCCCAGGCTGCGTCCTCACATCCTCATACACAGTCACTGGTCTACTGATCACCCTCACCTGTTGCCAGTTTCACATTCACCCACAGCCACATTTAAAGGTCACTGATGCACTCACTGATATTGTGAAGTATACACAGTCACTGTGTCTTGTCTCTCATGATCAAAACTTTATTCACTGATTGTCTCTCTGGCTTTTGATATCACTTAATTTTCTCGACTTGCTCTTGTCTGCCCTATACCAAGCTGTTTGCTGATCGCCTGACCCGTGCCTGTTGTTTTGACCTTGAGTATTGATTTGGATCCTGTGCCTTTGTGTTAATAAAACTGCTTTACCTGCAGCTGCATCTGTCTCAGCCCCTCTGTCGTAGCACATCCTAACTGCTTGCTGTCTGTTCCCTCAATTAGTCTCAGGTTTGCCTGAGAAATCGATAACAACTTAATCGATTGATGTAATGTTGTAACAATAGAACAGAATTGTGATGTTATATTGCTACAGCAGTTTCAAAAAGAATTTGGCCAGTGACATGCGGGTGAATGCCAAAAAAGCACAGCTATCCCTTTTTGTCCCTCAATTTGCTTCAGTTATAGCTGTATACTACCACCTAGTGCACAGATCCCAAACTCACAAACCACAGGCCAAATGTTTTGTTGCCTCAATCGATTCTGTCTCTATAAACCTACAAAAAAATAATGCATAATAAAGTGTGTTGATAATGGAGTACTAGCTAATTGTCCACAGCAGAGCTGTAATTTCCAAAGCATGTCAAAGACAAACATGTAACTGCTTTAGATATGAAGATACACTGATCAGCCATAACATTATGACCACCTGCCCAATATTGTGTTGGTCCCCCTTTTCCTGCCAAAACAGCCCTGACCCTTTGAGTCATGGACTCCACTAGATCCCTGAAGGTGTGCTGTGGTATCTGGCACCATGATGTTAGCAGCAGATCCTTTAAGTCCTGTAAGTTGCGAGGTGGGGTCTCCATGGATCACACTTGTTTGTCCAGCACGTCCCACAGATGCTCGATTGAATTGAGATCTGGGGAATTTGGAGGCCAAGTCAACACCTCAAACTTGTTGTTGTGCTCATCGAACCATTCCTGAAAAGTTTTTACTTTGTGGCACGGCGCATTATCCTGCCGAAACAGGCCACAGCCATCGGGGAATACCACTTCCATTTCCATGAAAAGGTGTAAAAAAGGTCTGCAACAATGCATAGGTAGGTGTTTCATTTCACCTGTCAGTGGTCATAATGTTATAGCTGATCGGCGTAAGTTAGTTTTACAGAAAATATGACATACATATAATCATTTCCAAACATTTCCTTTTAGTATTTGAATACTATTAAAAGCATCAACATGTTTACTTCCACTGGAGTATATTTTTGCGTGGATATTTTGCCTGAATTTGTCACTTTATATACTGTACTTTCACATGAGTATAATTTAATCAGTCATCATGACCTGTTCATAATCAGATTAGAGAATAAACACATTTATAATAATACATGAAAATGATCTGGCTCAGAGAGAGGTGCCAGCGTCAATGTGCCCTGGGCAAAACTTGATTTTCACACGTGATGCCTACGTGTACGGATTTTGCTTTTCTCCCCACTGAGTGATGCCTATGTGTGCGTGCATTTTAAGAAAGGGCTTAGTCAGATATATCTTTTGGTCCATGGTGTCCAATCTAATCCTCAAAGGGCTGGTGTGGGTGCAGGTTTTCATTTCAACCAAAAAGAAGCCACACCTGATTCTACTGAAAGTCAAGATGTACTGATTAAACAAGTGGAATAAGGTGTGGCTCCTGTTTGGTTGGAATGAAAACCTGCACTCACACACACCAGCTTTTTATGGATCAGATTGGACAGCCCTGATCTAGGCACTTGTAACTTAATGATGATAAATGTCATGCACTGTTGATATTGCAACTCAACAATCCTTTAAAATGTAATGTATGTTAAGACACGGGTATTAATATGTACTTTCATAACAGTCATACTTTGATACATTTAAGACTGTGTCATACTTAAATATTCGCTACACAGCTTCTGGTTATAGACCCTTACATACCAAGACAGGCAGCCTGAATAGAAATGGAAGGCGCGTAGTTTCCCGTGAAGAACGACGTGTCCACATCAAAGCCGTGAACGACACCAGGAACTCCCAACTGCACAATGCACCAATCGTGACCTTTAGCACAAGACAAAAGAAAGTGTACGGTGCATCGTTCATCAGATCAATACGTGACTTTTGAGCAGACAGGAGTTTCGAGGATTATGAGACAGTCCCTCATAACCGGGTCAGACAGCCTTGTCCAGTTGCAATACTTCAAACAGCTCTTTTCCTTCCTGTCATTTTATTGATCATGTGGAGCAGATAGATGAGGGTTCTTAGTGAAGGTGGCCCACACTACACATACTCATCAAAGCCATAAAGTAGATCAATGCCAAGGTCACAAATAAGAAGCTGCTGTCTGAGAGATTAAAGTTGGCCAAGTGAGATTTTTTTTTTTTTTTTATAGAAATGGATTGTTACCTGGTATTCTTTTCCTTCTTGATTCCCAACCGTCCATCCATTTCCCAAACTCTGTGAAAGCTGAGGGAAGGAACTCTGCAGGCTCCCTCTTTAAAGCAGTTTCCCAATATTAAAGCAACAATTAAGAGAAACATAAATTTAGAACGATATTAAGATTTGCACAAATGAGGTTTTATTTCTTGAAACATGAAACAGTAAAATCTGATTGGTCCTTTGATGCTGTACCTTTAAGAGGTTTCGAGCAGGAGCAAACCACTCATCTGTTGCAAAAATCACCTAGAATAACAAATAGAGTAGCAATTTAAGCACAGAACCAAGCTCAGAAACATTCAGGCAGTTGAATGACATTAATTACAGTTATTGAGGGAAGCTCAGCATGCTGTATGTGTGGTCAGTTTTCACCTTCCCTCCTGCTGTTTCACACGCAAGATTATTAAACTGTACAAAATCTGGTTGACCGGAGTCCAATTTCACAGCTGATCGGTTTTCCATCCTCAATGTGAAATGCTTCAAAAAATTGTTGTAAGCCCTCGAGGACTGCCTGGAAAAAAAATGCTTCTTTCTCGTCCTACTGAGTTGTGTGTTTACTAAACAGGTCGAACAGAGCAAAGTACACATTCAGAGCAGTCTCTCTGGGGTTGCTTTAAAAAAAAAAAAAGTATAGTATGGACCAGAGTGCAGTTTACCTAAAGTTTATATATTAGTTATTAGTAATATTTTGGCTCAGCAAGGCACAATACCCAGAGAGGCCATGTGATATTATTATTTTTGCTTTTGTTTTCTCGTGATCTCGAGATAACAAAAGTTGTTTTCTCATGATCACGAGGTTCTGAACCGCGGTGAAGTTAGTTTGATATTAGACGGACATTCGGAAGCGCTAGTTTAGGGACCGTCGACAAATTTCTGTACGACTGAAATGTGGTACTTGTTACTTAACTGACTACGTTCCCCAGTTATTCTAATTTCTTCTTAAATATACATATGGCATGCGGCATTGCAAGCAGCATTTGTTTATTTATAAATTAAAATTGAATTAATTGATAGTATTAATTATGTATCATGTGAATTCATTTGCTATTATTAATTTATTTTTTAATTTAAAAAAAAACTATTTCTTCAATAGCTTCTAGGTCATGTGACCCTGTGACCCAGAACTAGTACTAAAATAATGGATAATGCTTTTAAATAGCTTTTGTGGTACTTTGATACCATACGCCAATTGCTCTCCGCAGCGCCACGTTATGTCGATCGATTTCAATGTACAGTACATGAAACACGACTGCCCCCTACTGGTCTCGTCTTCGAGGGATACCTGTCCCTCTGACCCGCATTCTTAACTGCCACATCTGTATATATGTGTGTGTGTGCGCGTGTGTATGTAATATAAGTATATATATATATATATATATATATATATATATATATATATATATATATATATATATATATATATATATATATGAAATATTTCAAATTATCTCAACAGGTCCAGTGTGGCACTTTGCAGCTTCAAACAGAAAAAAAAATGGAAATGCTGCTTGTGTGTTTAAGAAGACTATTGTGTAATAACAATAAAAAACGGTGTGTAATCGTGATAAAAATGACTTGTTTATTTATATAAGAAAGGAGTTAAACAAATGAAGAAAATAAACAAATGAATAAAAATCAATGAAGACATTTTTTGCGATAAGAAGAGGTGTACCTTGTGGAGGTGTGCAAGTAAATTATTTTAGTACTAGTTTTGGGTCACAGGGTCACGTGACCTAGAAACTATTGAAGAAATAGTGTTTTTTAAAAACAAAAATAAAAGAAGAGATTCTTTGGGATACAAAGAGGTGTACCTTGTGGAGGTGTCCAAGTAGATTATTTTAGTACTAGTTTTGGGTCACAGGGTCACATGACCTGGAAGCTATTGAAGAAATAGTTTTTTTTTTTTATTAAAAAATAAATTAATAATAGCAAATGAATTCACATGATACATAATTAATACTATCAATTAATTCAATTTTAATTTATAAATAAACAAATGCTGCTTGCAATGCCGCATGCCATATGTATATTTAAGAAGAAATTAGAATAACTGGGGAACGTAGTCAGTTAAGTAACAAGTACCACATTTCACAGAAATTTGTCGACGGTCCCTAAACTAGCGCTTCCGAATGTCCGTCTAATGTCCGAATATCAAACTAACTTCACCGCGGTTCAGATTAAGTCGTGATCATGAGAAAACAACTTTTGTTATCTCAAAATAACGAGATAATTAAGTCGTGATCACGAGAAACCAAAAGCAAAAATAATAATATCACATGGCCTCTCTGGGCTTCCGTACAATACAACCTGTTTATGTGATATATTACTATAATAGGGTTTTATTGACTGCCATGTTAACAAAGCATAATATTCTTAAATGTCATTATAACTATAAAACAATAACATAGAACGACGCGTTAAATAAAGTATTTATTATTTCATACTGATTATTGTACATTTTCTGTGTAGTTGTATAGAAAACATCCAATATTATCCACAAAGGGCCAGTGTAGGTGTAGGTTTTCAGACCAATCAAGGTGGAGCCACACCTGATTCCACCTGTTTAATAAGTTGATCTTGGCTTCCAATAGACTCAGGTGTGGCTTCATGCTTCTGGTTTGGAATGAAAACCTGCACCCACACCAGCTCTTTGTGGAAAGGCCTGGACACCCCTGGAATACATGATGCATCCTTTTCTCTAATTTACTCCTCAGTGGAATAATCAGGGATCACATTTTTTCAAGCATTAGTATGGGACTAATATATGAATATAATTCAGATTGATATAAATTTATTATGTGGGCATGGTGGCTTAGTGGTTAGTAGATTCCCACCTCCACCCTCTGTGTGAGGAGTTTACATGTTCTCACTTTGTGTCAGGGGTTTCTTCTGGGTACTTTGGTGTCCTCACCCCCAGTCTAATGACATGTTTTACAAGCTGACTGGCATCTCTGAATTGTCTGTAGTTTGTGTGATTGTGCCCTGCAGTGGGTTGGCATCCCATACATTGTGTTCACTGCCTTGGACTGTCCCCTGGGATAAACTCTAGTTTCAGCGCAACCCTGTGTAGGATAAGCAGTTCAGAAAATGGAACGGATGGATGGATGGATTGATGTAAGTGAACTGCATGCAATCTTAGAGCTGCCTGAGACTCCTTAGCGGTTTAAACCATTACAATAAACCCAAATTAATGATTGTATTTCTACACTTTTATCATAATTAAAGGTACAAGAATCTATGAGTATGTCATATGTCAGCTAGCTAGCAAATTAGCTCACACTTGGACAGTAGCTAAAAAAAGGTGGGATTTCAGTATCTGTGCCTCGATTTGCTCAGTCATTAATAATCAGTTTCCACATGTTTCACTTTACAGTACTGTTCCAGATCATCAGTACGTCATGAACGATGCAGCAAACACAGCAAACTTGGATGTTTTCTTGCTGTTATATTTCCTGCTATTTAGAGTAAAGTGACTGATCTTATTTGGAGCCGTTGCAGGGCATATAGTAGAGCTGCCAAGTTCATGTAAAAGTACTAGTCGAAATTACTTAAAGTATTTTTTTTTTTTAAAAATAGAATGAGCTCATAATTTTATACTGGCTCAACATATCACATAAACAGTGGAATGTGAAAAAGCAAAGATCATGATCCCTCACTGGTTGGTAGTAAGTAAAGTATGAATGAAGCCCTATTTAGTGGCTCATGCTCTGTACCTGATAACTATTATAACTATTATCTATGAAACAGATAACTATTAACTATGAAACAGTTTTGTAATGTGCAACTGCAATGCTTTATACACATAAATACATACATCCTCTTGTTCTTGATTTCTTATCTTTAGCATTGCTGATTGTTTGAGCACTTGGAAAGGGATTTATAGATGAAACGTATCTTAAAATCTTGGGGACACATTTGGGAATTTGTCAAGAAAGAAATAAAGAAATGTTTCCTGTATTTTGTGTAATAGCTGTATAAGCTATATAGCTAAATAATGGATGTATATGGGGTGGTGGTAGCTCAAGTGGTTAAGGCTCTGGTTTGTTGATCTGGGTTCAAGCCCTGGCACTGCCAAACTGCCACTGTTGGGCCCTTGAGAAAGGCCCCCAACCCCCCCTGCTCCAGGGGCGCTGCATTGTTGCTGATCCTGCGCTCTGATGCCAACCCTCCAAGGATGTGAAGAAAGAATTTCACTGTGCGGTCATATGTGACAAATAAAGGCTACGCTACTTAACGAGGATGGTATCTTCAGTAGTAAAGGCATCTAGTGAACTGTACGATTCTCACTTTATATACAGCAAAACACCAATCGGTTGAATGCACTGAAGTGAACAGCCACACAGTTGTTGGATGCTATGGACCCTATTCACTGCAGCATGGATTGACAGACTGAATCTTTTTCCTTGAGTCATTTAGCTTGATTAGAGCATGCAGATCTTCAGCTACTTGAATGCCAGCAGTACTGTAAAATAAATCAAGAACAGATTGTCACACTCTGTACCGTGGTGTTCATTTGTGTAATGATTTTGCTTCACTAACTTTGCTGATGTGTAGATATCTCTGATATGATGGCTGAATATGTCATCCTGCACCATGTAGAAGGACATGACTAAATCCTTAATGGACTCATCATTGGGTCCATTGGGTCGATGACAGCAGGTGCTTTACTGAAGTCATACACAAGATGATATCAGACTTGTCTTTTTCCTCTCAGTGCCATACAAAGGGACTGCACACATACTTCCCCCAGCAGTTGGTTTCATGAACTGAGAGTTCGAACATACTTCAAACCTCCAGCATGTTTCATCTGTACGATTTCTGAGAAGCATACAGATGATTCCAGAGAGATGATCAGCATTAATATCTTTATTAAATTGTTGTTTTAGTCAAATCAAAGAAACATACTTTTTTTTAGTTTTCCATTATTATTGTTCGACATAGGAAAGGGAATCAATGCATAAAGTCACCTAGTTGCTTACTCTTTTTGGTTTCTGATACAGTAGTCAGTAAAGACAGGCTGTTACAGTTTTGGGGAAAGATGGCCTAGAGAGCATGGACCCCTGTGGTTCTTCAAAGCTCACTATGATTCCTGACTGGTCCTGGACATATTTCAGTACACTGTCTTAATCATCCTTGGCCAGCCGGTGTTCAGTTAGGCCTTTAATGTTTAATGTAATTACTTAGTAAGACTTGTTGATTTTTTGGCCAGCATCACAGTAACACTTGACTTTCGGAGCTTTAAGTGTACATCAAGTTGTTGATGGCTTAGACCCAAACTCCTCCAGATAATCAAGTGCCCTAGTGTGCTGTGCTCAGTGAACAGAGGTTCAATTTTCAGCAACAAATTTTTCTACAATTTTAAGGGATCAAGATGCCAAATGTCAACGTCTATAAGCAAGACAGCCTTGAGCTTGTCTTATGACTTATAAAAGACTTCACTTATGGCTGCAGGAATGTGAAGTAAAGGAAAGCCAAGCTGTCACTGCTAGTACATCTTAAGACTCTTCAGAATTGCAAGCCAAATCTGGATATGAATGGCCTTCCTGATTAACGTAGCCCTGGAGATCCATAAACTCAGAAGCAAGAGATATATAAGGCTTATTTTTTTTATATCTGTTACACTTGGCTCCATGTCCTCGTTTAAACATAGTGAGCATCTTCATAACAGCAAATGCGCACACACACCTCTACTTACATAATCCCCTGGTGCCTGAAGATCTTGTGAAAATTATACATTGACTCACTTACCTGAAATGGGTAAACTCATTTCCCATCTGCAGTGGAAATCTTCCTGTTTGCAAAAAGGTGTTCAGTTCAAATCCCCAAAATGGTCTGAAAGCTGGTTATAGTTAAACGTGTGTTTTGGTCACTTCGTTTTGAGGTATTTGTTCTGTATCACATCCAATGTCGTTCAGTGAACACTAATGACTCAACTGCTCCACCTTCCCAAGCAAGGTGGGGATTCAACACATACTGTACCATGTATATATAAAAGCTAATAACCTGACTTGCTGCAGTACAAACTATATTACATGAAATAACCATGCATTTATTTAGATCTTGATTTAGCTATTTCACTATATAAATGCCTTATCCAGATAACCATAGAATTTGTGTTGCTAAACTCACACCTGAAGAGGTACTACACTGCACTGCTGTTAATGAATTAGATAGCACACTAGTCTGTGGCAAATCTAGTGATTTAAGCTAAATAACCAACATATTGTACTTTAATCAATTATTAGGTGTGGTCCCAATGAAAGTGTCTTTTTGTAAATCAGTGGCAAATTCTTATCAGAAACCAGTTACATGTGTAATGATCATTCCCAACTGTATCCATTCGCAAGACTCAGCCACTATACAGCTGTCAGGGGTCAAACAGGGTCAATTTCTTTTCCAGAAAAAAACAGATCAACCTCCATTATTATACACTACATGGCCAAAACGTTTAGATACCCGACCATTATTCCCCCTCCTGTATTATGAACCCCACATTTCAGATTTAGTTCCCCTTTTTGCAATTATAATAAATCTAGAGAAAAGTCTTCAGACTAGAGGTTAAGAGGTAGCAACGAGGAGTTCGTTCACCCCAGCCTTACACTTTCAAGATCTCACCCTATTATTATCCTCAAACAGGTTTGGATCTCTTATCTTCAAATAAAGAGAGAACAAAACATCTTACACCAGGCATCTTCAGTCTTATTCACAGTGTAGCTGAAGTCTTTTATTCTAACTAAAGGGGAGCCACACCTGAATCCACTTGTTTAATAAACAGGTCTCCAATCAAGGGTCATCTGTTTGGCTGGTGTGAAACCCTGCAGTCATAACTGAGGATAAGACAACTGTGTGGTTCCAACATTTAAGCAACAGTTTGGGGATGAAAATTACATTATGGCCAGGTTTATGTGGACAACTAGCTATGTACCAACAGATGGGAAAATGTACTTTGCATCTTACAGCCAGAATCATTTCCTCTCGCACAGGTTGAGATCAGTAGCATTGCATTTGATGCAGTAAAGTCATCGCACATTAAGAATCAACACAGGTGCATATGATGGTATACAAATTTATTTTGCCATCTGCACTTTACAGTTGGAATTCTGGGAATTCAAATACAACATCTTTGCCTGTAAGCTTCTTGTAGACACCAGCGAAGGTCTCAACCTAGGAAAGATTTTACAGAGAATTAGACAGCGCACTAAACAATGCAAGCAATTAAATGCATGTAGAAATTAAAGTACACAAGTCACAAAGCTACATAATCAAATCAAACTGATGGTCTAAAGTATGTCTAGCCCAAATCATTTTCAAAGAATTAGACTGTAGTCAACAATATTAATATCAAAAGTTGTATTTAACAATTCAAGCCACTAAATAATTTGTCATATGAACCCTATTGCTTAAACTGTATCTGCAAGAGAAATGTGCACTGCATGGTTTACCTCCCCAGTAACAGCCATTAGGCTCTGGGAAGACCTAGGAATATACAGGACGCCGTCCACACCAGCTAAACGCCGGGGACATGCATGCTATCCAACGTCGTGGAACGGGACTGTACGTCATGGCACTGGAGTGCTACGCTCCCATACGCCACACGGACAGAGCCATATGAGGAGTGAACTCACAGGATGTCCACGTTGGTTGGACTGAGAATAGAACTAGCACTTACTTTGTGTTCGACATTGTTTTGCTGTGCCTTGTCAAGGTGGACCTTGATGAGCCGACTACTGTCCAGTTTCACGCGAATCCTCTTGCCAACAATCTCACTGGGGTAGACCAGGTCTTCAAGGATGGCATCGTGCACGGCAGTAAGAGTTCGGCTACAGAACAGAAATACAATCAATACTCACGATCCTTTTGATATTCTAGTGAACTACACAGTAACTCATCTTAAAGTACGCCTGTACTGAACTCATTTATGGTAGCACCCAACCTACAAAAAACAATTCTTATAATACATGAAGGTACTTGGGATTAGGTAAGATTAAATGCATAGCTAACTTCACACCTTTTCATTTGAAGCTGCCACTACAATGTACACAAAAATAATTCAGGGAAGACTGGAGTTCGGTTAAAGGTGATATACTTTTAGTTTTAAATGTAGAAACTGCTAGAAGGCCAACTCATTCAGCACATGTTCTTGAACAAAAAAGAAGGTTGGACTGCCATGGTACATTAACAGTATTGGGTATTTTTAATTTCTAGACTGCAGATCATGTATAGTTGTGGGCAGTATGACAATCCACTATACCAGTCATAACTTTTCATAAGGTATGGATTTTATGGAGCACTCGCATTTGGGAAAAAAAATCACATTTTAGCACAATGAAACTGTTACATCTGCATTGTGGTCACATCTGCTACTAACTGGGCTGGACAGAACTCAAACACAACTGCTGGTAAATGCATTAACTAAAAATCACTTATCACACCAATTATTATAGCGTAGTGATGTCTATATCCCAAAGACATGCAAGAATCTGTATTTTTAAACACATTGTGATGGGGGAAAATGCTCATTTAATGTAGCCTGAAGTATTACTGGTTTAATTATATTTGGGTTTATTAACCACAAACAAGCTTTTGCTCATTATTTTCACAATCGATAATCATTTGGTTAGCCTCAATACTTTTCCCCTAAGCATTCAATCAGAAACTAGGCTTTGAGCAATATATGCTTTAGATTCAGTTTAGTAAAAGAAAAAATTGAACATGACAATCTAGAATTCAATATTGAAAATAATGTTGTATAGTAAAGTGTTTCGCCTTATCACCCAATCCAAAGGATATATAAACAGATTTAATCTACAATGACTGCTTAAGTCACATTCAAGATAATTTAATATAGTTAAATTATTAAAGATTATGCACTGCATGGTTTACCTCCCCAGTAACAGCCATGAGGCTCTGGGAAGACCTAGGAATATACAGGACGCCGTCCACACCAGCTAAAAGCCGGGGACATGCATGCTATCCAACGGCGTGGAACGGGACTGTACGTCATGGCACTGAAGTGCTACGCTCCCATACGCCACACGGACAGAGCCATATGAGGAGTGAACTCACAGGATGTCCACGTTGGGTTTTTACTTTTTTGGTGGAAAAAATAATCCTCACTCAGGTAGAAGAGCAATAATCATCCAATTAGACTAAAGCCAGATCTTACCTCCTTGGGCGCTTCTGCTTATTCTTTGTGCGGCTTTTCCTTGTGGGCTTGGGCAGGATTCTCCTCTGCAAATAAACAAACATTCTTGTATTAAAAACCGGCAAACCTTTTAAGAAGTTAAGCTTAGCAACTGTTTATGGTTATGCACTGCATGGTTTACCTCCCCAGTAATGGCCATGAGGCTCTGGGAAGACCTAGGAATATACAGGACGCCGTCCGCACCAGCTGAGAGCTGGGGACATGCATGCTATCCAACGTCGTGGAACGGGACTGTACGTCATGGCACTGAAGTGCTACGCTCCCATACGCCACACGGACAGAGCCATATGAGGAGTGAACTCACAGGATGTCCACGTTGGTTGTATACACTCATACTAAGTGCAGCCAAGCTTCTTTAAATGTTACAATTTAACCGCCCCCTAAAGTGCCAATATACATCAAACACTAAGAGAACACTTCAAAGGTTGCTGAGTTGAAGAGCACACAGGGGTTTTATGACCTGGAAACTTCCATAACATTTTTAGGCTACCATTTTGGCCACCTCAGGGGAAGGGGGAAGAAAAAAAAAAAAAAAAAAAAAAAATATACATACTCAAATGCAAAGAGAAGACAATAAATACACAATGTGGTGAAGATCTTTCTATAATATACATGATTTGGAGCATTGCATTAAAATATTCCTGCTCATCAGTTTTGCTGATACTCTAAACAGAAATGTACATTTGAGTAAAATACCCTTACTAGCCCAAAAGTATTTTTAGTTTCACACAATCAACTGCAGCTAGCTACTGGTCTCATTCTTGCCACATTAGTCAGGCATTCTAGCAATAAATAGTGTCTAGTAAGATGAATGGATACAAACGGAGTCTGTACAAATACATAACAAGCTAACTAATTGTGCACACATTTGGGCTAAATTGGGTTAACTATCACTAATCACCTAGCTTTCATGTGCAGAAAATGTGACTCGTAAAAACAAACATTTACTTGCCCAGTAGGCTGGCTAATGAATGCTTTGTCCAGTACTGGTGTACTACCAGCCAGAATACACTTTTCTTCCCAAGTAGCAACTGTTAAGCTTTATACCCAACAGAAAAGGCAGTACACATCTTCCTTACCTGTGCAATGAAGACCACATGCTTGCCACTGAACTTCTTCTCCAGCTCACGCACGAGCCGCACCTGAATCTTCTGGAAAGCCTTCAGCTGGGGCACGGGCACGAAGATGATGATGGCTTTTCTGCTACCACCAACCTCGATTTCCTGAAAATACAAAAAAAATAAGTCAGCAGTGCTTCTCAGCCTCAGCACTGCGAGTCTCAACATTACTTTACATGGAAGAAAAACCTATAGAGATTAAGATTATGTACTGCATGGTTTACCCATTGCTTAAACTGTATCTACAAGAGAAATAATGTGCACTGCATGGTTTACCTCCCCAGTAACAGCCATGAGGCTCTGGGAAGACCTAGGAATATACAGGACGCCGTCCACACCAGCTGAGAGCCGGGGACATGCATGATATCCAACGTCGTGGAACGGGACTGTACGTCATGGCACTGGAGTGCTACGCTCCCATACGCCACACGGACAGAGCCATATGAGGAGTGAACTCACAGGATGTCCACGTTGGTTGGTAAATAAAAAAATACCACTTGTGTCTGAAAGATTTACACAAGTGCAACAATATCAAATTTTACTTTATTTGTGAAGCAGTGGAATGGCATACCCAAGTGAGACTTATACTCTCAGACTCAATAGTCTGATTACATATAAATGGAGATGAACTGAAACATCCTTCCTTACTGTAAAAGCATATACAATGAAACCAGCAGCTTGATATCTATGTTGAGTGGCATATCTGACCAACAAATGCAAAAATGTGTTCAGCGGAGGAAACAAACCAAGCTGCCTTTTCATTAGAGTGATTAGACCCTGAACTTGGGTATTAAAATTGGTCATGTCCAATGTACTGGGATATTTATTACAAAAATACAGTCATGTCATGATTTCATTTAACCAAGTCATTCTCACACAAATGGAAAAAATCCATTAAAAGGCTGTTAGGATTAGATCAATCTTTGCCAAAACCTTAAGCATAAAAGTATAACGTTACAGAGCAGGTAATGAATCCAAACATGAGAGCACCTGCTCAAGCATCTCTCAACCCACTATTTTTGCAACTTTAGGCTTCATGAGGTTAACTTCCATCATCCGTGTGGAGACGGGGACAGCATGTGAACTGTTCATGGCATTTTAGTTTTAGAATAAAAAGTCAGTTCTGACCTTAGCAGCAGTGATGTTGAGCTCCCTCAGCTGAGCCTTCAGGTCGGAGTTCATCTCCAGCTCAAGAAGAGCCTGTCACAGGGAGAGGAGCAGAAACATATTTAACACAGACATCAATGAAGAGTGAAGGGTGTGTGTGTGTGTGTGTTATCACCTTACCTGGGAAATACCAGACTCGAACTCATCTGGCTTTTCGCCGTTCGGCTTCACGATTTTCGCGCTGCTACTGAACATGGCCTATGACTGAAACACAGAAACACCGAGTCAAGCAGCCGGTCCGGTCCGAGCTCACACCAGATCAAACTGAGGACAGCTTTCTGCGGCTTTAGCTAGCTAACACACATATCCGAGCTAAATACACAGACAGAAATAAACCACCTAGTCAACCAGCGATGAATAAACTAACCAGTCCAGTAATAAACTATTAGTTTTCTTTACACTGAAGAGAAAGCAGAAAACGAGCCCTCTTGCGCGAGAGCTGATCTCGTGGTATCATTAGCAGGGTAAGCTAACACCAGTCACCACTAAGAAGGAGACAGGAGTACTGACCTAAAGTACACACTTTTACAGAGTTTTAGATCAAATACTGCTAAACTAAAACTAATGAAAATACCTAAAATAAGCTCCCAGTACAACAGAAGCCCAGACAGGCCCAAGCCCTTTCCACCGCGCTTCTCCATGTCTCGGCTAGCCATGTCACATCTCTGAATATTACTTTATGCAAACTGCCATCCGACTCAACAAACACCTTTATCTAACGTATCCTTGTGTGATTACACGATATAACCGAAAGAAATCGTAACAAATTGTCTATTTTCGACATTTTAGCACGTTATCTGCTCAAGACATTACACTGAACTAACCTACCTCAGTCAACGACGGCCTGGAAAGAGGCCGTAATCTCGCGAGAGGCCGGTAAAAGCGCGTCGCCCCGAGGATCATGGGAAATGTGAGCGGAAAACGCATTTGATCTTCCGGTCTGTAGAGGGCACGCGCTGCCTTAATATAAAGGCAAGGCAGGGCAGGGCAGGGCAGGGCAGGACAGATGGATAAATATAATTTTAGACAAAATCAGACTTTTGCAGTTTATATTCTTATGAATCCAATTCTTCTTTTATTTTTTGCATTGGAACTTTTGCATTAGAAGAGCCTCTATGAGCATACTTAATAAAAACAAACACCTAGTTAGGTTTAAAATCCTTATTTCACATTGAAGGTGCTTTCAAGGGAGAGATGTTTTCTTTGTTGCTTAAGCAAGAAATGACCAGTTTATTTTGGTAATGGTGAGCTGGTGCAATATGGAGGATTACTACTAATCAGCTCCACGGTCTCAGGTTTGATCCTGAGCTGGTGTTACTGTCTGTGTGGAGTTTCTGTTAAAAACAAAAAGAAGGAAGGAAGAAAGAAAGAAACAAAGAAAGAAAGAAAGAAAGAAAGGAGGGTTAGGGTAAGGAAGGGAGGAAGGAAGGAAGGAAGGAGGGTTAGGGTGGAAGGACGGACGGACGGACAGAAGGAAGGAAGAAAGGAAGGAAAGCAAGCTGCAATAACCTGTTTGCACAAGTGTTCACACACCTTAAATTATATTTTGTTAAAATATCTTTTGCTTCTATTACATCATTCAGTCTTCTGGGCTAGCTGGGTTTGGATATCTTGATGTAGCAATTTTATCCCACTCTTCCTTATAAAAAAAACATCCTAGATCTCCCTAAGGTGCAAAAGGACCTCCTGTGCACAGCCCTATTCAAGACATGTTTTGGAGGGATGTCCTGATATTGGCAATGCCACAATTAATGATGGCCTTCGTGAGGTTTTTGGGCCCTTGAGCAAAGCCCCTAACCCACCCTGCTCCAGGGGTGCTGCATCATGGCTGACCCTGTGCTCTGACCCACCCCCAAGGATGGGATATGCGAAGAAAGAATTTCACTGTGCTGTAATGTATATGTGACAAATAACGGTAATTTAACTTTTCTTGTATACCTCTCTCTGCATCAGTACCTTTCGACAGTAAAATCCCATAATTTTGTAAGTTCAGACTGGTCTGATGACACCCAGGTGCCTTCAACAACATCCTACAGAAACAGATCATCTTCATTTGGGGTTAATCAGCTCACTTCACTGATAACAGAATTACCTTAAATGTGATTGGTTCATTCTGTCACATTCTGCAGAAACCCTTATCCAGGGTGACTTACATTTTATCTCATTTTATACAGCCGAGTAACTGAGGGTTACGGGCCTTAGTCAGGGGTCCAGCAGTGGCAGCTTGGTGGATGGGGGATTCAAACTCACAACCTTCTGATCAGTAGGCCAACACCTTAACCACCAAACTACCACAGCCCCACAGTCACCCCTAAAAAAGAATATGTACACCTATGCGACCAGTTTTTTTCTAAACAGGTTACTTTTTAAAACGTAATTTTTGGTTGCTGTATCACATTAAAAGGTAGAACAAGATGATATATGGTTCATCTTGGTTTAATTATTTACAACTAATGCGCTAATTTACAGACCACTAGGTGGCAGTATTACACCAAAGCTGCCTTTAAAGCTAAGCTGTAGTATCTAGACGAGGAAGAAGCAGTACAGTCGCTCACCTGCAGGAGGAAAATAGAAAACAAAAGTCCTGTCAAGTTTCTCGTGTTAGAAGTATTATAGGTACTTTATTCTTTCTTACTAGTATTTATATTCTAATTATAGAAGGTTTTTAGGGTTATTTAGCTCTTTTTTTGTTAACCGAAATTAGCCGACGCTAGAGAGCCGCCATGTTTTATAAAAAGGCTCTTTAACGAGCATCACTTTTCTCTGACGCATTTCACTTTATCGTTAACTCCAGGCCTGATTTCGCTTTCTTATGGTGTCGGGTGGTTGGTGGTGGTTGTCAGTTTTCTTATCATGGACTAATTAGAGGGTATGTTGAGATTATCCAGTGTTTCCAGTCTTGTCCGCAGGGCTCTGTGTGTTAGCGCTGAGGAAATGGGTAAGAAAGGTAGATTCTTTTACGCCGTAAGGAAAGGACACAGACCTGGAGTCTACCAGACATGGTGAGAACATCATCTCCTCTCATCCTCATTCTTTACACACGTTGTGTATTCGGGTTTAATCCTTACGTGTTGCATCTTTCTGCTTTGTTTATCCCAAAGGGACGAATGCAAATTTCAGGTGGACAAATTCCCTGATGCTCGGTATAAAAAGTTTGCTGTTGAAGATGAAGCATGGGCTTTTGTAAGGAATGAACCAGCATCATCATCATCATCAGAGAGTAATCAAAATGACCTACATTTACTTTCTTCCTACTTAATGGAAAGAGCTTCATGCTGTATCTATCTGTCAGTCTGTCTATCTACACTGATCAGGCATAACATTATGCCCACCTGCCTAATATTGTGTCAGTCCCCCTTTTTGCTACAAAACAGCTCTGACCCTTCGAGGCATGGACTGCACTAGATCCCTGAAGGTGTGCTGTGGTATCTGACACCAAGATGTTAGCAGCAGATCCTGTAAGTTGCGAGGTGGGGCCTCCATGGATCGGATTTGTTTGTTCAGCATATCCCACAGATTCTTCATTCCTGAACCATTTTTGCTTTGTGGCATGGTGCATTATCCTGCTGCAAGGATAGGGAATAGGGAATACCGTTTTCATGAAAGGGTGTAGATAGTCTGTAACATTGCTTGTGTAAGTGGAATGTGTCAAAGTAACATCCACATGGAAGGCAGGACCCAAGGTTTCCCAGCAGGACATTGCCCAAAGCATGACACTGCCTCCACCGGCTTGCCTTCTTCCCATAGTGCATCCTCGTGCCATGTGTTCCCCAGGTAAGCAATGGACACGCACCTGGCCACCTTCTTCCGTTGCTCTGTGGCCCAGTTCTGAATCTTACATGCCCATTGTTGGCACTTTCGGCAGTGCACAGGGGTCAGCATGAGCACCCCGGCTGGTCTGTGGCTTTGCAGCCCCTTACGTAACAAACTGTGATGTACTGTGTATTCTGACACCTTTCTATCAGAACCAGCATTAACCTCTTCAGCAATTTGAGCAACAGTAGCTCATCTGTTGGATCAGCTCACACGGGCCAGCCTTCACACCTCACGTGCATCAATGAGTCTTGGCCGCCCATGACCCTGTCACCGTTTCACTACTGTTCCTTCCTTGGACCACATTTGATAGATACTGATCACTGCAGACCGGGAACACCCCACAAGAGCTGCAGTTTTGGAGATGCTCTGATCCAGTCGTCTAGCCATCACAATTTGGCCCAATTTGGAGATAATCAGTGTTATTCACGGCACCTGTCAGTGGCCATAATGTTATGCCTGATTGGTGTATAATTAAAGAGCTGAGAGCAGAGAGTGATCCAGGGATGTTTATTTGTTTTCCCCACTTGATTTCGTTAATATATATATTTTTCAAGAATATTATTTACATTCCCTGGTGGTCTAGTGGATACAGCTCTTGCACTCTCACCAGCGGCCCAGGTTTGATTCCTGAGCAAGAACCAACTCAGCCACTGAACCCAGATAGAAATTGGAGGGTTGCATCAGAAGAGCATCCGGTATAAAACCTCTGCCAAATCAGATGATCCACTGTGGCAGCCTTGAATCGGAGCAGCTGAAAGAACATTTGGATAAATTTAGATTTGAATGATCAACTTTTATCTGTTTATTAGAGCTATAGAGATTTCCTTTCCTGAGCCTTTCATTCACAGTCTGCCAGCTTTACAGTCACTGACACTTTGCTGTCATACACAGAAGTGCAGTGAAATTCATATCTGTTGAATCAGACATGCAATGTAGACGTATTCACACCCAAAGACTGTTCTACACTCATCCGACATTCAGTTACAGTCATTACATTTCATACAGCATCCAGTAGAAATGGGGTATTGGTGTCTAATAGTGCTAACAGATGGGTTTTTATTTTAAGTGTTCCAAAAGAGGCTATTGAACCTGATAGCTAAAGGGTATGAAATGTTCTTGAATCTTGATGGTCTTGCTGGGAAAAGGATGAGAGAGGATGTGTTGGGTGACTGGAGATTTTGAGGTGCTGGGGGTCTTACTGAGACAGCAGTTAGGTGTCCTGTAGTGTGGCTCGTTGCAGGTCTGTGATCCTCTGGGTCCAAGTTCACTTTATTTATAGGCCAAGTTTTTTTTAAGTTATTTAGGATTGGATTAATGATATTCCATTCAAGTGTCAACTGAATCTAAAGATACTGGACAGTGGACAACTTCATACACAATGAAAGCAAAGCATAAATTGAAGAGAAAGGAACTTGTACAAGTATAAATGGTGCATGAGAAAGAGACTGTACCACAGATCTGGTAGCCCTTTCCATCTTATTACTTTAGGATCCATCTAGCCTGCATTTTGTGATTTAGTTGCAGACACTTTCTTTGCTTTTTTTTTTTGAATATCTCTTTTAAAATGGCTGTTTATTGCTATATATCTGATTAATTATGAGTATTAGTAAGTGAAAGTTGCCATGTCTGTCATTCAATTACTGTTCTACAGTTCATAGTGATGCTGATGGTTCTTTTTTTGTGTCTCTAGAGCCTGAAGCCACTAAGCATACCACAAGTGTTCCTGTCGCCTCTAAAAGGTCTGTCGAAGAAGACAAGGTTGATGGAGGGAGTGTAAAGCGAGTGAAACTGGAGCCCTCTGCTGCTGAAAGTACTAAGGGGTTCACCTACATGGGTAATAATCTTGAAACTTTCCTGAAAGTAATCGGTTTCATGTTAATCAACTTTCAAACACCAGAGACGGTCAGGATTGCTGCTTACAAGCTGTATGTGTGTGTTCTGGTTGTAGGAGATGCTGTGGTGGTGTACACAGATGGCTGTTGTACCAAAAATGGAAGACATGGAGCTCGTGCAGGGATCGGCGTGTACTGGGGACCCAATCACCCTCTGTGAGTAATGCACATTACTAGCATAATGAATGTATTTTCTGGTAACATAATGCTGCAATTCAATTTCATAGTTGGAATTATATGAAATGGAGCTGTTTAACTTCAGACGCTCAATTATCTTTATTTCTAGTAATGTTTCAGAGAGGTTATCAGGGAGACAAACCAACCAACGAGCCGAACTACAGGTGAGGATAAGGCTTTCGCTATCAGAGTGTTTAAAGCAATACGTGAAATAAAAATGTAAGGTCTGGTTTTGCTTGATATACATTTGGCCTACTGAAGGTGATGGTAGTTAATTAATCAATGAATTATTTTTTTATGCAAATTCAAATACAGTATATTGGTGGCTCAGTACATTAACAACAATGACTTCCATAGAGGGAGTCAAAAATGCCTTGCTGAGCTGTAGAGCCTACATTTAGCTCTAGAACTATTGGAAAAAGGTATCTTTATATATATATATATATATATATATATATATATATATATATATATATATATATATATATATATATATATATATATATCCCCTTTTCATGTTTGTGTCAGCACTGAAGTGTTTTAAGTGTTAAATGTGTAAGATGTTAACAGAAAGTCATTGTTGTTTAACTTGAGGCTCAACTTTAACTTGAGCCTCACACCTCAAGTACAAACACTTCTGCTTTGCCTTGGCTGTTTTAATGCTCTTCATTTTCCATTTCTGGTTCAGGCAGCCTGCAGAGCACTAGAACAAGCCATAGATATGGACATCAAAAAGCTGGTTCTCTACACAGACAGCAAGTTCACTATCAACGGTATTTTTGAATTTTGATTTTTTTTTTTTTTTTACCTGCATACAATTCATACAACAGCATTTGAAAGTTCCCTTTCAGTCTTCTGATGCCGTTTCCTTAAGTTCAAAATGATATACAAATGGAATTTATATTTACACTGATCAGGCATAACATTATGAGCACTGACAGGTGAAGTGATTAACACTGATTATCTCCTCATCATGGCACCTGATGATACTCACATGGTAAGTGGGTGGGATATATTAGGCAGCAAGTGAACATTTTGTCCTCAAAGTTGATGTGTTAGAAGCAAGTGTAAGGATTTGAGCGAGTTTGATGAAGGGCCAAATTGTGATGGCTAGACCACTGGATCAGAGCATCTCCAAAACTGCAGCTCTTGTGGGATGTTCCCAGTCTGCAGTGGTCATTATCTATCAAAAGTGGTCCAAGGAAGGAACAGTGGTGCACCGGCGACAGGGTCATGGGCGGCTACTTCAAATTGCTGAAGAAGTTAATTATGTAAAGTTTCGGCACCAAAAGGGGGACCAACACAATGTTAGGCATAACATATGACACAATGTCATAATGTTATGCCTGGTCAGTGTATATATATTTAGAGTAGTTTATGTAATCCTACTTGTGTTTGCTCCATGAAGGCGTTACCAGCTGGGTGAAGAACTGGAAAACCAACGGCTGGAGACTCAGTACAGGTGGTGCAGTGATCAATAAAGAGGACTTCCAAAAGCTTGATGAACTAAATGAAGAGCTTGATGTTAAATGGGTATGTTGATGTTACAGTAGGTATGGTCTAAGATGTTAAATATTAGATTGTATCTAATTCATTTGTTTAAAGTCGGGGATGTTTTTTCACCTGTTATTTATTTGGTTGGGTTGATTTCATGGTGCATGTTTAAATGCAGCAAACATTTCTGTGAAGACACAGAATTTTAAGATTATTAATGAACACCCATAGAGCATGTGTGTTAATATTATACATTTTATCAATATAAGTTGTGGGCAGTAAGACATTTCTGTAAGTTATATTTCGACCAAATGTTGTTTAAGATGTATTAAACTCCAGAGTGATGCATCCATTGCCCTAGTGAATAAGCTTCAAGCATGAAGCCTGATGTCACACCCACACAAGGCCAGGAGTCCAGTAGAGCAAAATTGACCATGCTGTCTGGCTGGGAGGGAGGTCATTACTCTCAGTTAGGTTGACACGAGCCACTTGTGGGCATCTATAAGCTCGTATAAGGAAGAGGGCAGACTGTGTTGGCCTTCATGCCCCCTCATTCCTAGCTGTGATGTGGTGATGAAGAGCTGCCTACTCTGTATCTGATATTGTTGTTTTCTCCCAATTTGGTCTTTTGAAATTACCAAAGCTTGGACATAATTTCTATTTCTACTTTCTTTCTTTATATTCTTTAACTATTACTTTTTGCTGTTATTTTAGGATAATTGCATTAACACTGAAATGCCATGTGTACAATGATGGAACAAATCTTGACCAAAACGAATTGTGTGTGTCTTTGAATTGCATAGTCTTGCCATTTTCTCAGTTAAAATCTGTATTCAATCTAGTCTGTCCAAACTTTTACTGGTAGTGTATATTTGCTCTAGGACTACAACACGCTTGTTTGTGTAGTGAGATGGCATTTTCAATGTGCACAATCCTTCTTTCATGGATACAGCAGAAGAGTTGATGTGCATCATTCTGTGTAGTTGGTCTGTTCTATTTAAGCCTTATAAAATTTATTAGAGCTGTGTAGATAATGTTAAAAATGAGACTACCAATGGTGACAAGAGCTCACTTCCTTTCATGGCATTTTGGCAGGGACCAGCGAAAAGCTGTGTTCCTAACAATAATACGCTGAACTCTTATTCATTTGAATGATCCTCTGTTCAGTTGTTCCCTTCTCATACATTTTTAGATCTCTTACTTGTATCTCTGCTGAGCTTTTTTTATTTAAAAAATATTGTCAAATACAAGCTAATGTAGTATAGTCATCCATATTCAAGACTCTCATTCTTTGTTTCAGATGCACATCCCTGGTCATGCTGGCTATTTGGGAAACGAGGAGGCAGACCGACTCTCTAGAGAAGGAGCAGCAAAACCTTAGTGGTAACTGGCGTCGGCTAATGAAGACTGCTGTGTTCATGCTTGAGCTCAGGTTATAAATAGTGTTTGCGTGTGTCGTCACTGAGTAACGCAAACCCCTGCACTTTTTTTTTTCCAATTTTCATTTTACATTTTTCTGTAAATGAATATTTGTTTTAATGTGTTTCTAGCTTTTTCTGGGCGCAAACCTTTACAGACATGGTTTGTGGATTTCTAACCATATAATTACGTGTAATAACCAGCAGTTAAATGTTAGTAGACTGTATGAAGTAATTATTTATCAGTGTATAATTTGTTTTGTTCATTTGTGAAAATCCACCCACTGTAATACTGCAGTTAAACACCAGATGGCACTACTGTTTTTTTCACATTGGTCCAGAATGGATGTATAATGTTATAGAATGGTGAAAGAAAATGCAAATAGTCAGGAGACATTTTAAACTATTTCTGTGTTGCTTAATAACTTGCACTGTGCCTTACAAGCTTTCACCACTTTTTTTTTTTCTTTTAAGGCACAGATATGTTTGTAACATCTAATAAACACTGGGGAAGGCCCATACATTTGTGGCCTTGTTTTAGATGTCTGGTTACTAGCAAGATATGTGCGATGTGATGGTCAGTCATCGTTTTATTTCTTGTTTTTTTTACTCAGCATCGACACGCATAATGTGCTGATTTGATTTACTTGGAGAAGTATGGCCTCTCAGGTACGTGCTCAGCAGTGAGATGGTGTCCTCTGAGCATCGGCTGTTTGTTTCCAGTCTGGCTGGATGAGTGCTCTCTCCAGCTCTCTGCAGTAAGCCTGTGTCTAGACAGCGATGCTACACGTTAAAATTCTGATAAGCCCCGCAGCAAAGAGGGAGAGTGAGAACATATTCTCCTTCATGAGAAGAAGGCAGGTGTGAATCCCAACATAGCTCCCAGCATGCTCTGCTCTGATCTCCACTGCAGCACCTCGGCTCCTCTGGAGGCCTGCGGAGACGTGTATCATTGACGCTGGGATATGAAGGCAATACCTTTGGGCGAGACTCAGGATTCATATAGCTAGCAGGGTGTTGAGTGTATATCACCTCACACAGCTACTAGTTGTCAGTGGAGCTTTTTCGCTGTACACAGAACTCCATCGTGTGTATGTAGCACGCACACACCCAGATGACATTAGTATACAGTGCTGCAGTCTTTCTGATGGAGCTGAAAGCCACGAACTTCAGTCAGAACTGCAGCAGAGCACTTCAAATTCAGCTCCTTCTGACAGACTGGTGCATGGCCTTTACTGGCATGACACATACATGCAAGCAAATGGGTTCCAAACAGTGCATGTTCTGAATCGGAGATCCCTCCACCTTTCTCTGTTTGATAGTCAGACATGGCGCTAATTCATCGAAGATGAAGGGAGTGGAGGAGGGGCAGCAAACACACCGTCATTAGCGCGCATCTGGTCTCGCGGCTCTTCAAACAGCGCCTCGCAGCTGACTCGGCTCCTCCAACCTGGGAGCAGAAAGTGTAGGGGAATTTCCGATAATGAATCCAGCGCGAGGCCTTCTTTTTTGCTGTAACATCAATGGCGGCACCACGCTGTGTAGGCACAGGGAGTCACAATCAAACACATTGGCACATCATAACCGAGCCGACATCTGTTTCCATGACAGCTGTCTGGAGCAACATCAGCATAAGTAACTCCCGCCTCAGAACTTAGCCTGACTGTTTGATATCTCTAGTGAAAAGCGAGAAGATGATTCTGTTAGGAAGGCTGGCTGGTTTGTTGTTTGGTTCTGCTAATGTAGAAAAGGAAGTTTGGAGTCTGTGAAGATGGCGGGATCAGAAAGCCGAGTGGTTAGTGAACCAACTCCGATGAGCTGTGTGAAAAGCTTCTTGAGTGGAGAGAGAAGCAATACAGACACTAGTGAGGGTTCTGAAGTCGTGCCGAAGAGCAGGCAGAGAGTTTGGTGGGTACAAATCTGGGATGAAGCAATCTCAGTGGCCCTTCAGCATCTCTGAGTGAAACATGAAAGAGGTTGAGCTACTATTTTATTCTCAGTCTTCCTGTCATCCATCTCTGTCCATTCAATCTGTGTAGGTGCTTTACTCTGGGCCTGTTCTGTCAGGGGTCGGGATCCATCCTGCCTGACTTACACATGCTTGTGAGGGGGACTCTTTTACACAGCAAGGTTAATACAGACACTGCAGCATTCTGCTGCTCCTCAATTGCCCCCAGTTCCCCAAGCCATGCTTCCATATCTAACACAACAAAGTGTGTTGTTTTAAAAGGATAAACTACAGTATCTTGGTTCCTAGACTGTATAATACACTTTCATATGCTATACAGCCAAAAAGGTTGTTGAAACCTGACCCTATTTATGCATATCCCCTTTCAAACCTGGTCCCCCGTTTCCTGTTAATAATAACCTCCACTCTTCTAGAATGGTTTTAGATTTTGGAGCATGACTATGGGGATTCATTCATTCAGCCCTAAGAACATTACTGAGGTTATACACATGGTTGGTGTTCCAGTGCATCCTAAAGTTGTTTAGTAGGGTTGAAGGTCAGGGCTCTGTGCAAGCCACTCAAGTTCATCTATTCCAGTTTTGGGTGTCACTTTGTGCACAGGGGTATTGTCATGCTGAAACAGACTTGGGGATCTTAGTTTCACTTTAAGGGAAATGGTAATGTTACAGCCTATTAAGACATTCTAGACAATTGTGTGCTTCCTGCTTCCTGGCAATTATTTGGGGTGGAACCACATATCCACAAACGTTTGACCAAATAGATCCCAAAATTTTAGTGGGAATTCTTATTTTAAAATAAAAACAGATAGTGAATGTTATAATCTTGATTTCCCTTATAGACAGTCTCTGGTTCTGCAGGACTGTTACTAATGCCTCCTTACCCAGTATGTGTTGAATGCTGCAATGTTGTGAATCTCTCACATTACTGCAGATGTACATGGATTTATGGGTTTCACATTTATCCTCCTCAATTTGTGAATTATTAATTATATTCAGTTCAGTTGCCAGTTAATAGTCTCCTTTAAGGATTCAGCTGTAGAATTTTTTTTTTTTAATAAATAGAAATGTATTAATTTCTGCGTCTGTCCAATGTTAAAGTATACATGCAATGAAAGCATTGTGTCCTTGACCTGGATAGTGCAGATGGCCAGGTGATGCACTTCCACTTAAGAGGGAGAACTTGGAAGAGTATGAAGTGCTGTGTGGCCTCCAGGCTGACAGTTTGTGATTAGCTCATCAGCTCATAAACCACCACTCAGTAGAAACTTGCTCCATCTACATAATAGTGAAGAATGAATTATTACAATATTGCAATCTTTCAAGTACTTTGCTTACCGGAAACAAGATTTCCAGGTAAGTTCTTTGTGCATGTTTGTGCCTGCTTGATATGAACTTTTAAAAGAAGCTCTTTATCTGCATGATTTCATGCATTATGCTGCTGCCACATGATTGGATAACTGCATAAATGTACAGGTGTTCCTGTTAAAGTGTGCAGTAAGTGTATGTTGGGTTCATGGCACAAGACATCCTTCAAGACCTGCATTGCTGATCTGAAATAAATTGTCAGTCAACTTTACTGTCTATTAACCTGTTAAACAGATGAAACGTTTCAGTGAACCTCAGGAAGACTCTGGAACTGAACGTTCTACCAAATTCTACAGAGGGAATTCTCTGTCTGTGTTTTGATGATGGTGATGGTCACTAACATGTCACTATAAAGTGGTGGCTAAAAGCTATAGCACCATTTTCATACTGGTGAATGGGATGGGGACATTGTTGTCTTTGAGGAGAACCACTCGCATTAGGGTGAAAATGATTTATTACCTAATAAAGGTGATCAGTGAGAAGAATCTTGGAATGATCTGTCAGGAACAAATCTATTTAAATGGATGAACATACAATCTTCCACAGCATAACGGGTCACAGGTAAAATCACTGAAATATGTTTTGATGTATGTTATTCTACAGAACAAATGTAGATGTGTTGAAATTAACTGTACATAATAAAATCCAATATTTGTGATATCGGTGTTTTTCTCATTTCTCCTAATTTACTGTCAATATCCAACACTGAGTCAGATTTACTGAGGCCAATTCACATTTCATGGGGCTGCGGTGTTTAATTTGCTTTCCATGTTGTCCCAATTGATACATCCTCACAGATTTCCATGTCCTCCCCCCAAAAAAATCCCATCCAGACTGCATTCTGGCTTTGTGCCTGGTTTACTCGGGTTAGGCTCCAGATCCACCTTCACTCTGACCAGGAGAAAGTGTTGAGTGAAGATGGATGAATGAATTTCAAATAGATACAACATGTTTTCATGAAAAATTTAAATTGTTGGACCACAGACTTCATAAGCCATTTGTTGGTCGATCAATATTCATTTCTTGCTGCATTTTTCCTCAGAAGGACTGAAAGAAGGTGAAAAGAGAGAAAGCCGCGAGGTCAGTAAAAATCACGTTCGGACTACAGTCTGGCCAGGATGCATCGTTATCCTGTGCAGAGATCACCGGTCAGCTTGGCAGACTCTCAGTTGCCCTTGACCATAAGTCTAGGGAGAGAAATGGAGAGCAAGTCAGGACAAGGTGAAGAACAAATGGTGCCATTAAAGGAAGCAGCTGCTTACTGGAGCTGTGGTTGCTCTGGCTGACCCTTCTATCCGTAATGATGACAAGGTCAGCTGGGCAGCTCTGCTTTCCACCACTCCGCACAACTCAACCATCCATCAGCTCCCACACTTCTAATTATGCGGCGGCGCTCTAACCAGGCGTGAGATATCATTACCCTGATGGGAGAGGCCTCTGTCTTTGGATCAACGGCACACACGCACATGCTGGGTTGCCTGGGAGGGCACACGGTCTGGAGCGCTGAGCTGGATCCTTTCACTCCTGTGTTTTGCGTGTGTGATTCATTCATTGTCTTCACCAAGATGTGAAATGAAGCTGATCAAAATAATAAAGAGAGAAGGGGAGGCAGCCTGTATAAACCTTTGGACCAAAAAATAGCTGCAATTGTTCATGCTGGCAGAGACCAACACTCGATTGACTCGACTCTGATTGAGGCAGAAATGGCAGCGTGAGATTTTGTCTCTCCATGGTGCTTGGGTTTGAAGCAATTCGATTTTGTTAGCAAAAATACTGCTGTGTTGCATTAAAGCATTAAATTGTGTTAATGTTCATCCCCTGGCACTTGGGAGGCTTCGAAAATGAACTTTTAATTGCCAAAGTCCAATCCATATGAGAACATGGGCTACTGGAGGTCGGTGGTCTGCTATGAACCAATCATGGAGACAGAGTGAAAGAGATGAAGAGGATTGCAGAGAATAGAATTGAAAAAGCAAAGCGCAGCGAATGAAGATGACTGAGGCTGCAAAATGTTTCAAAGAGCTTCACTCTAAGTAAAACAAGGACAAAGCTTCACAAAAGCTTACAACTGATGCTGCATTTGGAAGCCACTGATGAAAAAGAAGAATATCTCCTGAGAAATGTCGAGAGGATGGACCAAGGAGCAAAAGAATAGAGAAGGCATTCTTCACAGGTAGTTAGAGTTGTCAAATCTCAGAGGCCAATATCAATAGCTCTATGGTGCCCCCTGTCTACTGTCTGGGGAATCTCCTGTTATTTGAACTGACTCATCCATCAAATGTCTCTCTCTATATTTCTTTCTTTCTACCTCTCATCTCCTCTGTTCCTCCTCAGAAAACAATAAAGCGTCACAGTGACAAGGCATCTATGAAGGCTCTGCTTCCATAACACAAGCTGGCTTTGAGGATTCAGACATATAAAGTAGCCAGAGAACACTGCATCTCATCAGCAAACAGCAGGGGCTGCCTTCAATTTAATTAGCCTCCCATGAGATCCTCGCCTGACGGCTTCAGCCTGAATGGATGAGTGTATACGTTGTGCACATTATTGAATATTTGAAGAGATCAAATGAGTGTCCATAGGGTTATGAGGAATGAAGGGTTGTCCCTTTTTTTTTTTTTTGACTGGGTGTCTCTGAAAGGATGCAGAAGGTGAGACGAGGTAAAGTAAGAGAGACAGGCAGAGAGAAGGAGAGAGGCTGCTTACAGCCCACATCTACTGCATTATGGGGCTGATGTCTCTCTCTCTCTCTCTCTCTCTCTCGCTCTCTCTCTCTCTCTCTCTCGCTCTCGCTCTCTCTCTCGCTCTCTCAAATTCCATCTCTTTTGTGGGATGAGTCAGACTAGGCGAAGGTTTGTTGTGCCACATTTTCTGTCTCATTGGAGCATGGCCTTCTGGAACTGCAGATGCCCTCTGCATGTTCACACAGACACAGACAGAACAACAGTGAGGCTCGATACAAAATGGAGCAGTCGAGGAGCACGGCAGAGACAAATTCACCAGAAGACCTAGTGGGACTATTAGAATGAACTGTGCTTTTGTGCATCATCCCCATTCACACAGGCATACATTATGCTACTGTGCATACACTGTGTGTGTGTGTGTGTGTGTGAGCAGAGTCTGACCCTAGTGTGCACCAAACCTCCAGATTTTGGTTACACAGGAAATTCTGCTTCACCTGCCCCTCCCCAATCCCCACAACCACACCTGAGAAATGGCTCAGAGGTGCCTACATGGCCCCCAGAGTCACGGTGCCCACCATCAGTTACTCATGAGAGAGAAAAAGAGAAAGTAAGTAGGGTGGATTCATGAAACTCATCTCTCCATACTGAGCCTGTGCCATCTGCTGAGCTTGGCAGCTTGCAGTGCCCATGGGTGAAGCACAACACTGTCCATTATCTTTCTCTATCACCTAATGCCATGGGAGGACTACACACACAGTGTCTACAGGAACAATGAAGAGAAAAAGTATTTGTGTACATTTGGTGATTATCTAATATACTTAAAATGCATTCCATTTCAAGTATAGACACACATGTCAAAGTTGACAGAGGTGGAAAAATTATTCAGATTCAGACAACACAAATGACCAGCATCTACAGCATAAATTAATTAGTTTTTTGTAGCATTATGTTTTATTTTGTGTGTGTGTGTGAATTTTGGCCCATTCTTCTTGGTAAATTCTCTTCAATTCCCCAAGGTTACAAGGGTCCCACTGATGGACTCACAATTTCACAATCCTCTATAAATTTTGATTGAATGAAATTCAATTCAGGAGATTGTCTAGACCATCAAGGCCTTTTATTCCTAGAGCACAAATACACACACAGAGCCAGTGAAAAGTTTGAATATTGAACATTTCCCATTGACAAGATGATTGCTACTTTATATATATATATATATATACACTATATTGCCAAAGGTATTCGCTCATCAGTGACATCCCATTCCTAATCCATAGGGTTCAATATGATGTCAGTCCACCCTTTGCAGCTATAAAAGCTTCAACTCTTCTGGGAAGGCTGTCCACAAGGTTTAGGAGTGTGTTTATGGGAATTTTTGACCATTCTTCCGGAAGCGCATTTGTGAGGTCACACACTGATGTTGGACGAGAAGGCCTGGCTCTCAGTCTCCGCTCTAATTCATCCCAAAGGTGTTCTATCGGGTTGAGGTCAGGACTCTGTGCAGGCCAGTCAAGTTCATCCACACCAGACTCTGTCATCCATGTCTTTATGGACCTTGCTTTGTGCACTGGAGCACAGTCATGTTGGAAGAGGAAGGGGCCAGCTCCAAACTGTTCCCACAAAGTTGGGAGCATGGAATTGTCCAAAATGTCTTGGTATGCTGAAGCATTCAGAGTTCCTTTCACTGGAACTAAGGGGCCAAGCCCAGCTCCTGAAAAACAACCCCACACCATAATCCCCCCTCCACCAAACTTTACACTTGGCACAATGCAGTCAGACAAGTACCGTTCTCCTGGCAACCGCCAAACCCAGACTCGTCCATCAGATTGCCAGATGGAGAAGCGTGATTCGTCACTCCAGAGAACGCGTCTCCACTGCTCTAGAGTCCAGTGGCGGCGTGCTTTACACCACTGCATCCGACGCTTTGCATTGCACTTGGTGATGTATGGCTTGGATGCAGCTGCTCGGCCATGGAAACCCATTCCATGAAGCTCTCTGTGCACTGTTCTTGAGCTAATCTGAAGGCCACATGAAGTTTGGAGGTCTGTAGCGATTGACTCTGCAGAAAGTTGGCGACCTCTTCGCACTATGCGCCTCAGCATCCGCTGACCCCGCTCCGTCAGTTTACGTGGCCTACCACTTCGTGGCTGAGTTGCTGTCGTTCCCAAACACTTCCATGTTCTTATAATACAGCTGACAGTTGACTGTGGAATATTTAGGAGCGAGGAAATTTCACGACTGGATTTGTTGCACAGGTGGCATCCTATCACAGTTCCACGCTGGAATTCACTGAGCTCCTGAGAGCGACCCATTCTTTCACAAATGTTTGTAAAAACAGTCTGCATGCCTAGGTGCTTGATTTTATACACCTGTGGCCATGGAAGTGATTGGAACACCTGACTCTGATTATTTGGATGGGTGAGCGAATACTTTTGGCAATATAGTGTATATATATATGCACCGATCAGGCATAACATTATGAGCAGTGACAGGTGAAGTGAATTACACTGATTATCTCCTCATCATGGCACCTGTTACTGGGTAGGATATATTAGGCAGCAAGTGAACATTTTGTCCTCAAAGTTGATGTGTTAGAAGCAGGAAAAATGGACAAGTGTTAGGATTTTGACAAGGGCCAAATTGTGATGGCTAGACGACTGGATCAGAGCATCTCCGAAACTGCAGCTCTTGTGAGGTGTTCCCGGTCTGCAGTGGTCAGTATCTATCAAAAGTGGTCCAGGGAAGGAACAGTGGTGAACCGGCAACAGGGTCATGGGTGGCCAAGGTTCATTGAGGCATGTGGGGAGCGAAGACTGGCCCGTGTGATCCAATCCAACAGACGAGCTATTGGTGGTCATAATGTTATGCCTGATCGGATACCAGTGGGTATCTCTCTTATATATATATATATATATATATATATATATATATATATATATATAGAGAGAGAGAGAGAGAGAGAGAGAGAGAGAGAGAGAGAGAGAAATATTAGTTTTGTCAGTTAAAGTTGCAATAGGAAGCTTCATAGAAGAGATCTAGTGTGTTTTATTTATTAAAGCCAGCCAAAAGCAACAGCCAGAAGCTTTGTCTCCTGGGTGGTTTGATGCAGCTGACTGAGAAGATCCCAAGAGCATGCAATTCAGGAATACTGAGAATTAGAAATACCAATACTATAACTAATACCAAAACTAAGAATTAGAAATAGTTTAAATCAGCATTTTTCTTTGTGTAATTCTATACATGTAATAATGTTTATTATATTCAAAATAATGTAATTATTTTGAAATAGTAGCAAATGTTAATAGTGGCCCTTTTATGATCATGTCCAGTAGCATTATTACCAAATTTTCTCAAATTTGATCTTTTGCGTATTAGCACCCAGTAGGAAGCTCTCTGCTATCACACTGGAGAGGGAAAAAAAACCCCAGCTCTGTCTGCTCTCTTCCACATACTGTATATTCATCTTCCTTAGCAATTTATATTGCTATTAACATATTTGTCTTTTATTTTCATATTTGTGTGCTTATGAATACTTTTTGGTTTGTAATCATAAGTCAAAAGACATTTGAAGTGATATTTGCATAGTAAGTTTATAAAATATAAAAAAAGGTACTTATTTTCCTTCCCTGTAGCTTAGGCTTTTTTTAACCAGATTATCATAAAGTGCGATAGTATATATATAGTGTATGGAGTACACAAAGCACAGTGTTTTGTATTATTGGAATGACTGGAGGTTGAGCGCAGTGTGTGGAGTGTGTGGAGCAGTGTTGGTAGCATGAGGTCATTCACCTGCCGCCCATTTATCAGCCAACGCCACCAAGCCCCACAGCTCCTCTGTCACCTTGACAACACAGTCCACAGCAGCCTGCCCTGCATGGAACCTAGCTATTGATTTTCATCTCTCTCTCTCCCTCTCTCTTTCTCTCTCTCTCCCTCTGTCTCTCTCTGTCTCTCTCTCCCTCTCTCACTTTCTTTATCTCTCTCTCTCTCTCTCTCACCCCCAACTAGCTTCTCTGCATTCATTCTTCCCCTGTCCTTTTTATTCCTGTTTTCTCTCTATCTGTCTCTATATTCCCACACCCATTTCTCTAGATCTAAATGTGTGTACATATTCGTGTATGGGAAGGTGCATTCTTTGTGTTAAGACTGGTTTAACCATATGTTATGGTCAAAAGCAATCTTTTTTCCCCTCTCTTTTTCTCTCTCCCCATCTCTCCCAAGCAACTGAGGCTTGGCACCGTTCCCAGTCTGAAGTCAGCCTAGCATGGAAGCCAAGAGGGAGTTGAGTGGCACTGCCAGCTAAGGGCACTGCGGCATTTCAGCTGGAGTGTCACTGAGGTGTGGGGTTTGGATAGGGTGGCGCCGTTAGAACGATTTCCCCACTAATGAAAGGACAATACAATTTTATTGTATACAATATTGCACAGGGATATACGGTAGGCGCATACACCTTTACCCACACTCACAATCTCATCATCATGAGCACACTCACACACAAATACATCCACTTGCCTCAAACACCAGCAGAGAACAAAATAAAAACAAAGTACTTTTGTTGAGGACTTAAAAGCTGCACATTTGCATAAACTCTTAATTGCCACTTTTTTCTTCCCCTTTTCGGATCTCTCTCTCTCTCTCTCTCTCTCTCTCTCTCTCTCTTTCTCTCTCTCTCTCTCTCTCTCTCTGTCTCATATATTAACACCCCCCCCACACACACACAGGATCAAATGGTCACAGGATCAAATTTGTAGGTTTATAGATTGATAACATACATATAAGAGTTAACAATATTCACTTGGATGAGGCCAGAATGCCAATGATCAACACAGACCCCTGTTTACATTCCACCTGTATTGATTTACAGTATGGGGAAATTCACTGCTGTCAGGGAGTCGTAATCATAGATGATGAGAACCTCCACAGCTCCTGCCAGCAAGGGGGGGGTGCTAAGGGATGGCTTGTGCCTTTCAGCTCCGACCTTTTTCTTTTCAATTAGCATTCAGCTCCTGTCTGCTCAGGTCTTAAGTTTCAGCTGGTCTCCTTCCTGCTCACATGCCACTCAGTCCAGTTCAAAAATTGTCAATAAACCATCCACAGGCTCTTTTCTCTTTCTCTGTCTCTGAATTTGCTTCAAAATATAATATCTAGCAGTGTTGGTGGGAGGGAGGATGTGAAGATGAGTTCTAGGACCCTGAATATTAAGAGGACCCTTTGAGAATTAAAATTGTCAAGGAGAACAAAAATTGTCAGGGGACACCATGTAAACCTGACAGTGACCCAAAATTCCTGCTTTTTTCACCATTAGAAAAGAAATTTTACAGCATATTTTTAAAAAATGGGTTTGACATTTTTGTCTTGACTCAAGCTGAATCTTCAGTTGAATGTAAAATCAAGAGACTATTCTTAATCGCTCCTTCCAACTGCACCACCCAAATTAATGAAAGCCTAGCATAAGTCATTTCCATTTACAGCTAAGCTGCTTGTCATACCAGCTCACATGCTATTTCAGAAATAGTAGGACCTTTATTATTTGGAAAACCCATTTTGTGTTGAGATGAGCTGCTGTTCCAGATAGTACATTTAATTTTGTTAATGAAGCATAACCACAGTTCTTCAACCATGATGCCAGTCATGACAAACTCAGTGTCATTTCAACATTGTCGCATGTAAAATCTCACTTAGTGTGGCCAGACATGTTAAGTGTTCTTCTTGTACTGTCTTTCTAAAATAACACAGAGCTATGTTTCCAGATCCTGGCACTATTTTTTGCTAATTATTCAGATTCAATAGAATCTTCATGCCGGAAGTAGGTGATGTGAAATTTAGAAATAAGCTTTATCCTTCAGATGTGTGTGTCTAGCCACAGTTTCCAAAACGTAATCAAACACCGAAGTGCATTGTTGGATTTGTGGTATTTTTGTGCAAGGGATTCAATTATGCAGTAAAGTACACCGAATTTACAGATCATTGCAGGACCATTGTGTTGAGTAGCACAAGGCTTGATTAGAAAATTTTCCATATCATACCTTGATTTTGATACAGATAGCAAAATACCCTTTTTTGTCCATAACTTTGACAGTAAACAAGTCATGAAAGGAATAATTATTAAAGAACAACATCTTTTGAGCAAATGAGTCATTACATGTGGTGAGGACCATGGTAGTTTGAGAATAACTGGCACTAGCACTGTCAAAGCTCCCACCTACAACATTGAACTGAACTGCTGTACTTAATGGCGCTCATTTCTAACAGCTGTGTAGAATAAACTTAACCCTAGGTGAATTTTAGTCAACAAGATAGCTAATAAATTCTAATCCAAGTCTGTTCACACAATGACAAATATATTAATACCTAACTTTCTCTTGCAGAAGTTTGCTGATTTATCCTCCCTCCCATTCTTCCTGACAGATTTGATCAGTTTTGCTGTAAAAACTTACTGAAGTGCTTAGTTTGGTGTTTATCAGTTACCGGTTTTTGAGTGCCCAACTCCAGTGGTAATGACTTCTTAATACAAGTTTTCCATCTCCCGTAAGCAGCAAATGATGAGGTCTTGGTTATAAATTAAAGTTTAAAGTAACTAACGCCCTCGCACTCCTCATCACTGGACTAAAAATGAATATGCATGTAAAACACTTAATTCCCAACTAGACAAAGTTTAAGGAGAGTGTAGTGTGGAGTCGTGACAGTGATAGTGTGCATGACGTGTGAAACAGCACAACGCTGACAGGTACTGTCTGAACACTTGGTTTGCATGCTCATTTTGATTAAGCTACCTACAGACTCACAGCTGTTTCCTCATCTAAACTGGCGGTTTCACTTATTCCAGAGAACATTGGATCATGCTGTAAGCCATGTGTTCCCCATCTACTCCTTCCATTATATCTCCTTCTCTCGTGGTTATATCCAAATCATGATCTATGTAATCATCATTGGTTAAATTAGAAATAAAAAATAAAATAAAATAAATCGCCCGGACCTGAAGTGCATTTGATGTAACGTGTGGCTTACGCTGCAGAATCTGTGTGTAGTAAATAAATGGGTCATCCTTACTAATGAAGAAGTTATTCATATTAATCTGAATCAACTCTGTCGACTCTCTTATAGGTGTATAGCCTTTCCGATCACTGTCATTTAGGTCACTGGTGCTTTGTTACAGAGCCATGTGCCTTTAAATGTAACTCAGAGAGTGAGTGCAAGAGTGAGTTAGAGATTAGGGATGGTGTCGCTGCAGGACTCCAGGGATTGATTGATGGCAGCCGTATTTACGCCATCAGGTTCTCTGTATGCAGCCAAAATGGCTGCCTGTTCCCACAGAGAGTACAGACGCCCCCCACCAGCACAGCAGACTAAAAAGCACACTGACTTTGAATCATAATGAAAAGGGAAATAAGAGCAAAACTTAGTCATACTGAGAGACTCAGGCAGGCAATGGAAAGAGTGAGAGATGGTGGAATGGATGGAGATTTTAGGTCATCGGATGACCTTTAATAACTTGACAACAATATGAAAGCCTCAGATCTAATAAAGCAAAGGAATTCCACAAGGTAAAGAAGGGAACATAGGGTGTAGGAAGCTTTCCCATTTCTAGAAAAGTTCTATCTATCTATCTATCTATCTATCTATCTATCTATCTATCTATCTATCTATCTATCTATCTATCTATCTATCTATCTATCTAGAAACTCAGTCTTTATTTTTCTATTTATTTAGAGTGATATGTCTTTATGGTCTGTTATAGATTTACTTTACTACCGTATGGCGTTCCTTTATCAAGCACATGAAAATCAGAGAGTTAGAAAGGGATTGTTTGAGAGCAATCCTAGAGTAGGAATATTTGTGTAATTTATTGCGAGATTCAGTCTTGGAAGAAGGTTAAATCGAAAACCTTCTATTCATTGGTTGTTCCAAAAGCCCTACAACAGAGAGTTTCTCATTCCACATTTCCATTTCCATTTATGGCATTTGGCAGACGCCCTTATCCACAGTGACTTACTGAAGTGTTTTGTAGTCTCTATCAAAAACATACTCAGACTAGATCACTAGGTCAGGGATTGAGAGTAACCATCAGCTGAAAAACCATTTTGGGGAGGTTGGTAATATTTTTTTTTCATATTCTAGAGAGAACCCTTTAAGAAAGCTAAGAACCCTCAATTATCCAAAAAATCTTGCAGAACCCTTGAAGTGCTCTTTTTACTATATTGCTTATTAAAGTTACATAAGCCACGTCAAGTAAGCTTTTGTGATTCGTTTCCTGAAATGTCTTTAGTCCTTTCATGCTACATAATAAATAAGAGTTGAGCAAGATCTGACCAAACTGTGGTTCTTTCTTCTATATCAAATACAAGCCCAATATTAAACAACGTCTTTCAGGCTTATAGAAACTGACTGTAGTGTCATAACACTTTCTTTTTTAGTTACTCACCTTGAAGCATAATTTTTAGTAATTGTCACAACTTACTGACCCTTCTGAATTATGAACAAGATGTTCTCTGGTATAAGGTGAGGTTGCAAGAAGGTTTAGTCACAGCACTAACAAAGAAACATATTTGAGATTGTTGCAAAGCATTGTACTCACTCACTATATAAATGATTGTGCATGTCTTTTAGCTTAGCTTAGTGGTTAAGGCATTGGACTACTGATTGGAAGGTTGTGAGTTTGAATCTCAGGTCCACCTAGCTGTCACCACTGGGCCCTTGAGTAAGGTCCTTAACTCTCAATTGGATAAGAAAAATGAGATAAAAAGTTTTAAAAAGATTCGAGTTAAGTTTTAAATTCATTAATGTAGAACAAGTCTCTCAGTTGTTACCATAGAAAAGATACAGTGTTACGCAACTTGTGAACATACAGTGAGCGACAAAGCGACCGAATTGGTGACGCCCGGGCTACATGACAATGACAGCACGGCTGTCTGTGCTTTGATGTGGGCGTGTCCATCATTTATGCGAATATAGGGCGAATTAGTGTAGCAACTACCAATGGGAGTGAAGGCCGTGGAGAGTACACACTGCTCCTCCCTCCATAATATTACATATTAGCAGCAAGAAGCTGATTTTTTGTCAGTGGAATGCTAGTTGCACCACCCACTGAGAAACTTTATTACTATGGCAACTGGTAGTAGGAATGCCTACTGGTGACTTTGTAGTATCACTATGATTGAAATCACTGTATACGTGAATATAGCTTTAAAATGAAGGAATTGATATAAACCTTGCAGAGCTGCTGTTCATGAGAATTAATAAACACCTTCAGACCAATCAGATTTGTGCATAAAATCACTCTCAGATATAAACCAGTGTAGTTTCAGTTCACGAAGTCTGTAGGTAATGAGAAGTTGCTTCTGGAGTTACAATTAAGGGACCTAAGGATTTTCTCTTTTTTCAGTCCATTGCGGTATATGAGAGTTTGTTGCAATTGTTGGATTTTCAGCAGAATGAACTGCAATTGGTTCTGCTGCTGTTAATTCTCTCTCTCTCTCTCCCTCTCTCTCTCTCTCTCTCTCTCTCTCTCTCTCTCTCTTTCTCTTTCTCTCTCTCTCTCTCTGTGACTGGTGGTTTTGGGGGGTGGGGGGTGAAGGGGGGGGCGTGTTAGGAAAGGAAGTGACCTACATAGCACGACTCCCTTGCCTCAGCTGTCGTTTGCATTTCAAGGGATGATGAATAATTTACTGCTCCTCTTCCCCTATGCAAACGTGACAGCCTTCAATAAAATTAACGAATTTAACGAGCCCGGGTGACAATCAGCTCTGCGACACTTAAAAGCTCCCGGTCTGAGCCGTTGATAACAGAGCCCGAGGCGAATCAGTGGAAAAAAAATTACAGTAGTGCCACAGGTGATGCTTTATCAGGAGCAGATCAAACACAGGAGCTCCAGGAGCGGGAAGAATCAGCAGGATTCTGCAGTATGGGAGCTGTTGGTTATTTTCTCATATGTAAAGCATCCACAGCATAAATCCTCTGTAGCAGAGCGGGGTTTCTATTTCAACACCGAGAAGAGCATGACAGCTTGTGTGGGTACGAGTTCAGTCCAAGTCTCAGATCTTTTTCTGTACCAGAACTTCTACCATGTCTCCGTATTCCAGCTATGATGCAATGGTTAGGTTACAGTTTTAGACTCGTGCGTGCACAGCGACAAACGCACGCACATCGAGTGCACACACAGAATCACCGGGGAGTGGGTAATAGTTTTATCAGGGTGAGCACAGGCACATACGTGCACTACTGCCTGCAGCTATGGCTGGGCTCTATGGGAGAAAGTCAATTACGGCGGCATGAGGCAGCCTAGGGTGAACATATGGAAGGGAGATAATGCAGGCAAGATGGCGGCCCTGTTCTCCCAGCAGCCCCTAGTGCTGAGCTGTGGCGTGCCTCTCTGCCTCCCTTCATATTTACCTCACTCCGCACTGTGAAATAATAAGGCCGCCTGGAATCTGCCGTGCACACACAGAGACGCATGAGAGACAGCATCTCTAGGCGTGAAATACAAACTTCCAGACAGGGTGAAGTGTAAGCAAAACACATTTCGGGCTACAGCTCCTGTTGTAGATCAACCCTCAGTCTACTTAAATCTGGGTTTAAAATGGAATGGAGAGACATATATTTATATTTGAAAATGGGCTTGAGGGTTTGTTTGTTCCTCCCGGCGGAGCTTTCACTGTAAATGAACAAAAAAAATAAAAAAATAAAAAAATAAAAAGTATTTATTTTGCAGGAAATTTATTATTATTATTATTATTATTATTATTATTATTATTATTACAGTATTGCTACAGTAATCCCCCTCTATATTGCAGTTCATCGCGGTCCCGGTATATCGCAGATTTTTATTTGGAACATAACAATGTTTTTTGCGGATTTTCCCGGTATATCACGGTATCCGCAAACCTTATAATGAATTGTTTTTATGTTGAAATAAGGTAATTTATTAATAAAAATATGTATTAATTAATTACAAAATATAAACATTAATTAAAATAAGGTAAAATGTTAATAACATATCGAATACTGTACAGCGTAGCATTGTTTAGGAAAGCGCGGTTCGGGGATGCGGAAAATCAAAATACAGTATGGCTGGAGGAACGAGTCTGGCCAATCGGAATGCCCCATTCATTTAATCACCATCGTGATTGGCTGCTGGCTATGTGTGCAGTTGGGGAAAGGGAAGCAGAATTCTCCAGCATTCCAGTTTTTCGCGTGTTTTACGTTTTTTCTGTAAGTCCTACATGTCGCCCAAACGCTCTGCACCTTCTAAGGCTTCTGGCAAGGAACATACATACAGTACTCACTATTAATGTGTATAATTGTCACTATAAATTTCTACGAATTTACCCAAAATTCATCTCTCTATATGCTTGCAAATGTTTTCTGTGTGTGTTTAAAGAGTGTGGGAGGGTAATTTACGGCTTTAACAATAAAAAAAAATGCATTTGTGGGTGGCGTCCGTGTATCGCAGATTTTCGTTTATCTCAGGTGGGTTTGGAACATAACCCCTACAGTAAACAGGGGATTACTGTATATCACATTCAAGTGAGTATGGTAACATTTCTCTGTGTCGAAATCTAAAAAATCTTTTTTTTAAACCATTTATTTTAGCAACTATCTAGGAGAAAAACAAACCCCCTATGAATCCAGGTTTTTATGCTAGTAAAGAGACTTTCGTTTGATAAGCTGCTGAAATGTCAAACTTTTTTTCCTCGTTTTAGAAGTGGTGGCACAGTGCGTAAGCCTCTGAGCTTCAAATCAGAAGGTCATGAGTTCAGATCCCAGTGCTGCATAGCTACTAAGGTTGGGTCCTTGTGTAAGACCTTTAACCTTCTACTGCTCAGTTGTATCTTCCTCAAAAGGAAGCGGCTTTGAAAAACTCTTCAGGCAAATGTAACAAGTTATGTTTTATTATATTACTCATATATCAGCGAAAAACATTCAATTCAATTCAGTTTATTTGTATAGCACTTTTAACAATGGACATTGTCTCAAAGCGGCTTTACAGAAGTATAGAAACAGAAAAAATGATAAAGTTTAAAGTTAAGCTACTATTTTATCTCTAACATTTATCCCTGATGAGCAAGCCTGAGGCGACGGTGGCAAGGAAAAACTCCCTGAGATGATATGAGGAAGAAACCTTGAGAGGATTCACTGATACACAGTAAAGAAAAGGGGGAAAAATACAGTATTTTTCCTTACACTAAATGTTTCACAGCGTCTCATTTTCCATTCTTTTTAATTTAATGCATCTTCACATCCAGGCAGCTCTCAAACAAACACTGAGTTAAAGGGAAAGCAAGTATGTCTTCTCTTTCATTCCACCTCATTCACTACTGCAACACCAAATAACATTGTCATGCAAAGCCAGCGTTTGCCTGTTAACTGCAACATGACATGCTCAGTTGTGCGTTTGCGAACAGCTCGAGAGAAAAACCGCCAGATCCTCGTGTTGGATTTTACACTTTCTGTTTCAAACTGTGCCTGATGTATATTGTTCCTCAAACAGAAGAGGGTGGTAGAGAGAGAGAGAAGGAGGGAGAAAGAGGAAAGGCACGGCAGCATGTCAGAGCGTAAGTCTCTGTCAGAAAAGCAATCAGCAGCTCGAGCGTCTGGCCTCCTGCAGCCCGCTGATTACAGCATTAGGCTCAGCCCAATTCTTCCCCTTGTGTGGCAAATCATTTCGCCTGCAATAAAGAACTTTGAGACAAAGGAGAAGTTAATTAAGATTAATTAACTTTTTAATGACGCCAGTACATTGCTATTTGTGCGTGTGGCCAAAGGCGTTTTTTGAGCACGTTCCCTATTTACTTTCATATTGCACTCCCCCCAATCCCCCCCCCCTTCACTGTCTCAGTGTTCAGCTTTATTAGAAGGTAAAGCAGACACAAGGACATTTACAGCTGCCTACCTTTGTGTTAATCCTTTTCATTTTTGTCCACTTGTAGGTCACCTCTTCAGAATTATAATAGGAATTAGTCTCTTCTCAGATCTTTTTTTTTTTTTTACTATTTTTGTTAATACTAGCAGTCATTATACAAATTTCTAATAGCGCTTTTCTAATGATAACGTTATTGATGCACAAAACTGGGCCTTGTACTGTTTTCTTATATTCATGTATAGTTTCACTTGCACAGAAGGCAATATGTATTCAAAACAAATTTGAGCGTATATAAAATGTCATTAGAGCCTTGGCAACATAAGGGATCTTTGAATAGATAAAGGTTTTTTGCTTCATAAAAGGTTTCTAGCTGAAATCCTCTCTGAAAGAGAAACCCTTTATTGTATAGTTCTATTCATTCCCCACACACTATTACAACACCACCAACCTGAACTCTTTACACACGGCAGGTTTGATCCATGGCTTCCTGCTGCTGATGCAGATTTATTATACTACTATCCAGTTTCAGTGAGCTTGTTTCCAATGTAGCCTCAGATTCCTGCTCTTGTCATCCAAAGTGGTCATCTAGTGTTGAAGCTCATCCTCCTTAAGGTTTGATGTTCTTATACATTCCGAGATGCTTTTCTGCTCACCACAGCTATAAAGAGTGATTGTAAGTTAGAATAGTCTTCCTGGCAGCTCGGAACAGCCTGGCTATTCTGCTCTGACCTCTCTCATCAACAAAGCACTTCTTCCTGGATGTGTTTTGTCTTTGTTGCACCATTCTTTGTAAACTCTAGAGACAGTTGTGTGTGAAAATCCCAGGAGATCAGCAGCTTCAGAAATACTACAACCAGCCTGTTTGACACCAACAACTATGGTCAAAGTTACTGAGATGAGATTTTTCCTGTTCCTTTGTTGTGAACATTAACCGAAGCTCTTGACGTGTAGCTGCAGGATATTTGATTGTCTGATTTGGAAGATTTTAGAGATAAGCAGGTGTACAGGTGTTCCTAATAAAAGGACCAATTCAGACAAATCTGCTCACTCTCAAAAAAAAAAAAAAAAAATCATAAAGCACCCTGTTACCAGTTAATGAACAGAATAATTCCAGATGAAATTGTTTCATTTTCAATTTTGGATTTTCACTGCGTGCACATTCATATGCCATTCATCATCGTGCCAGTTATAGAAGCATTTAAGTCTCTGATGTATGAAACTTTCCTCAAATGATGGCTCTGATGTACAAAAGCTCCTTTCAAACACATGTATTCAGTGTAATAGGTATTGTGATGGCTAAAATGCAGAGCAGATTTCAGCTAATGAGATAAAGAATGTGGACCCCTGCTATTTTAAATGTATAATTCCTCAAATGAACCCGTTCCAGCTCATTAGCTACAGAATTATAAAGACCGCTATGAGTTGAGTCGTCGTTTATTAGGGGTGGTTCGCCTGCTCAAACACACCTCGTTGATATTATCTGGTTTAGTGGGCGTGTGCATGAGGTGGGAATTCACTAAACTGTGCTGGACTGTGACCAGCGATGCCCAGAACTGTGTTTTCCAACATGGAAATGTGTCATATGTAGTAACTATGTTTAATTTAAAAGCTTCTATATACACAATACTTTATTGACTGCTCTTTTCGTATTCTATATACAGTATGTTTTCCCCAAGTGAAAGAATGTGAGAGGAAGGGAGAGACAGACTGGAAGTGAATCAATGCGTCTGTGTGTGTGTGTGTGTGTGTGTGTCTCCTGCAGGGGGCCTGGGACAGCCTCTGTATTGCTGTATTCCCTGTGTGTGCCTGCTGCTTTACATTCTGGCCGTGTACGCCGAGTCTCACACAGCAGCAGCAAGCAGCCATGCACATCCCTCATTCAGCCTGACTCCTCATTTATCAACTCACTCAACCATTTCTCCTTCTCTTCTCTGTCTTTCTCTCGCCTCCTTTCTCTCTGCTCTCTTGCTTTCCTTCAGTATCTATACTTCAGCCTCTACACCATTTCTTTTCCTAGGCCACCTCTGTTTGTGCATATCCATCTGTTTCTAGAAAATGAGACAAAGAGAGAAGAAGAGGTCTGGGTGTGCATTACCCTAAATGTTTACAGTTCTCAGTTCCTCCTCTGCAGTTTTGCTAGTTCATAACGGATGAAGTGCACATTCCTAACCTCATCGCCCCCTCGAGGACAGACTTTGAAAATGATCATTATAGCTTCTTTTGTTCCACATTAACTCGGTGTGCACGAGCAAAGAGGGTGGTATGCAGGAGGAGAGCAGGCTTGCAGCTCGCCAGGTCTGGCCCAAACTTTGCATCTACCCAGAGAGAATATCAGACAGCAGAGATGAAAAAGCAGGAAATCAATAAAGAGGAGAGGGGGCAGCGTCGAGACCCTGGCTCCGCTTTGATTGAGGGCTGACTGACAAGCCCTTCGCCTCTGTGATCTGCTGCATGCTGAATGATCAGTGTAGAGGGGTAAAGCAGCTTCGCTTCATTCACGCCCAAAACTTCTGCCAGAAACTCAGGAAAGAAATCTGAGCCTTTAGCCAATGACAGATAATGATTTCCATGCCTAATAAACAGCACTGTGTTAGAATTCTTAAACCATACATGAAATCATTATAATCAGTCCAATAAGGAACCCTATGATTTTGGTCACAAGTCTTGCTTGTCTTTCTGATCCCTCTAAGCAACCAGATGTTACTGCATTATATGACTAAAGTGCCTCTAAACAATTAAAAACTATTGGCTAGGAAAACTTCTAGGCATGGGAGAAAGCAATACACTATGGGTGCTGTGAGTTTGAGCAGCAGACATGAGCTTTGACGTCAAACCCGAATAATAGTCAAAAAATTTTCTTTTAGCAGAGAATGTGTGTTGATTACAATGATATATACCACAGCGCGGTTGAATTCCCGAATCAGAAGGATGCTTAATTTTCTACACGGCTTTGAATATCTACAACTGGAACACAAGCCTCTTATTAGTATAAACCTATCATTTATCATAAAGAGCTGATTCACAAGGGAATGTTTGGATTTTGACATGCAACATAATTAATTCTATAATAAGCTTGATACTTGGGAGTTCATTCCTGTTTAAACTTCTGCCAAAGAGTCAGTTTTTGCCCAAGCTTGAAATCTTTTTTCCTGTCTCTGTAGTCTAACATCACAACATACACTATATTGCCAAAAGTATTCGCTCACCCATCCAAATAATCAGAATCAGGTGTTCCAATCACTTCCATGGCCACAGGTGTATAAAATCAAGCACCTAGGCATGCAGACTGTTTTTACAAACATTTGTGAAAGAATGGGTCGCTCTCAGGAGCTCAGTGAATTCCAGCGTGGAACTGTGATAGGATGCCACCTGTGCAACAAATCCAGTCGTGAAATTTCCTCGCTCCTAAATATTCCACAGTCAACTGTCAGCTGTATTATAAGAACGTGGAAGTGTTTGGGAACGACAGCAACTCAGCCACGAAGTGGTAGGCCACGTAAACTGACGGAGCGGGGTCAGCGGATGCTGAGGCGCATAGTGCGAAGAGGTCGCCAACTTTCTGCAGAGTCAATCGCTACAGACCTCCAAACTTCATGTGGCCTTCAGATTAGCTCAAGAACAGTGCGCAGAGAGCTTCATGGAATGGGTTTCCATGGCTGAGCAGCTGCATCCAAGCCATACATCACCAAGTACAATGCAAAGCGTCGGATGCAGTGGTGTAAAGCACGCCGCCACTGGACTCTAGAGCAGTGGAGACGCGTTCTCTGGAGTGACGAATCGCGCTTCTCCATCTGGCAATCTGATGGACGAGTCTGGGTTTGGCGGTTGCCAGGAGAACGGTACTTGTCTGACTGCATTGTGCCAAGTGTAAAGTTTGGTGGAGGGGGGATTATGGTGTGGGGTTGTTTTTCAGGAGCTGGGCTTGGCCCCTTAGTTCCAGTGAAAGGAACTCTGAATGCTTCAGCATACCAAGACATTTTGGACAATTCCATGCTCCCAACTTTGTGGGAACAGTTTGGAGCTGGCCCCTTCCTCTTCCAACATGACTGTGCACCAGTGCACAAAGCAAGGTCCATAAAGACATGGATGACAGAGTCTGGTGTGGATGAACTTGACTGGCCTGCACAGAGTCCTGACCTCAACCCGATAGAACACCTTTGGGATGAATTAGAGCGGAGACTGAGAGCCAGGCCTTCTCATCCAACATCAGTGTGTGACCTCACAAATGCGCTTCTGGAAGAATGGTCAAAAATTCCCATAAACACATTCCTAAACCTTGTGGACAGCCTTCCCAGAAGAGTTGAAGCTGTTATAGCTGCAAAGGGTGGACCGACGTCATATTGAACCCTATGGATTAGGAATGGGATGTCACTTAAGTTCATATGCGAGTCAAGGCAGGTGAGCGAATACTTTTGGCAATATAGTGTACTTATACTATAACTAAAGTTTTGTTCATTTGCTACCAAAGTTTGCTAGCTGCCTAGTTTACCACAAAGCCTTTAAGGCAATAAATGCATCACTAAATCATATTGATTGTTAAAGATTCAAGCCACTCATACTCATAATACACACAAGAACTAATTTATATACAAAATCAGTATTACATTGAAGTTGAATAGCAAAAAATTACAGTTTATGTGACAACCCTAAAAGCACAGAATAATCCGAATCCCTTATTTACAAGAGCAAGATTTGATTGGTTGGTTTTGACTAAAACCTAACAAGCAGTCTGTATCATGCATTGGCCAAATATCACAAGATAAAGGTGAAAGAAAGAGTTTCTCAAAGAGAGAATCCGTGTGCTGATGTCACTGTGGCCATGCAGTGTGAGTAATGGGGATTATTTCTGGCATGTGTTTGCCAGAGCTCTGTTGTCTTCTGGCAAAGAATGGCAAAGGCAGTGACACACACACACATATTTATGTATGCATTTTTCAGCAGAAGCTAGCATAGCATATTTTGCCGACAGTGCACTTACAAATTCAGGTGAAAGTCTGAAAAAATCCGACTACATTTAAAAGAATTACACACATCTTTTTTTAAACTGTCTGGCTTTTCACTGGCTGTCAGGCCCATCAGTTGAAATGGCTAACTGTTTTGGGGCATGTTGGATTCCCCTAGCCTTGCAGCCAGAGCATCCAGAATGTGTCATTGTGCTCTGAATTTCCAAACAAGCATTTGCACAGTTTCTCTGAATATCCAAACGGCCACAGAGTTGCTTTGACTTCCTGACAGCAATCTGTCTACGAAACCCGTCAACGGACAGCGACAAGGACGAGCCTGGCCACATGGTGCACGCTACAAGCTACGACAAATCTCCTCCTCCACTGTCTGCCAGTGGGGTTCAGAAAGTTGCCTTTTCCTTTTCAGAATAAATTTCATGACATCCATAACAGAAAGTAGTACAGTCTGTCTATACGTGATATTATTATCTAAAACAAACTGTAATCTTATCCACTTAATTCAGCACTAAATTATGCTTCAGACTTGGGATGTTGTGGCCCAGGCTTTTATGTTACAATACTCAAATGGCTCATTTTGTACCTGGAACTAATCACTGTTTAATCATGCCCTGTAATTTATTCTCATTAATTGTTTTTTTTTTCTGTTGAAATGCTCAATAGTCCACGTGATGGAAAAACTGGAATCTGTGCAGGATTGAAGGACTCAAATAATTCCCCTTCCCTGGCCTCCTTCTGGGAAGCAAGACTTCATGATGGGCTGATGGCTGTGCCTGACTCTGAAGCATGCTGGGAAGGGCTATACTTTCATCTCCTCAAAGGCCAAATGCATATGCATCAGACACCTTCTGAGCAACTTTCCCCACCAGCACATCCCTACTGCAGTGTGCCTTCAAGTTTGAAATGAGGCTAGAAGCAAGCGAGAACAACAGAAGGGAGGGTGAGTTTAAAGAAAGCAGTAGGTGTGTAGGAGCAGCAGTTCATGGCTATAAAGGAGATGAGATTGCAGCATATGTTTCTCACCACATTGGTAGAGATTGGTGACCTCCATAAGGGTCCTGAGAGGTGATTGGATTCCAAAATATTACTTGCTGTCTACTCTTCTCTCACATCTGGAATGCTCCAAGCAATAAACACACACACAGACACATTAGACAACTTTGTCATCCCCTTTTTATCCCATCCATAAACAGTATGATGTCAAAGAAGTATTTAGTCACATGACCTGAGCCATTGATTTCAAGCATGACATGCACTGGAAGTATTTCAATGCATTAAGCATAACAGATGCAGCTTACAAATTTGGTACATATTATCTTTAAATGATGTATAAATCATATGTTAGAAAGATTATATGGCCATATGTACTGTATATCACACGTATAGGTAGCAGTAGTGACTATGGGAATAACACATGGTGCAACGTAAATAAATAACTGGGTGTCATTGACTGTATTTATCCATACAGTAGGAGTGAGAAGCAGTGTCTGTACATTTATCTTTAACCATTTTGTGCTTTAGATATTCAGTTATATATCTACATATATATTTATTCAGATTTAAACCTTAGGTGTGGCCTAAGAGGATTTTTTTTCAAGAACATTTGAATCCTAAATCTATGTACCTGGAAGCACTGAAAAATATTCAGAAGTACAAATGCCAGCACTGTCAGCATATCATAAATAAACACTGTAAATGCACCACGCAACATGGTCTTTCTTTGTCTCATGAGCTTCACATTTGACTGCTCACATCCACAAAGAACATTCTTGCATGACTTTTTTTTTTCCTCCCCCCAATCCCAATGCATGCTTTTAGTCTCAGCTATACGCCATGTGGAACTCCATGGTAAGAATAGTGCACTTTTTTTTTTTTTCCATCTTTGTATCTATTTGAAACACATCATCAGTTCTGAATCTAAAAGTATTCGTATTCGGTTTCATCCCGACCATAAAGCAAGCCATTGTATAGATAACTTTCCTCCAATAATAAAAGGAAAGTTAAATATTAATGTTATACAGTTAAAAATTTCTTTTTAGATTTCTTCACTGTGCCAGACTATTGTTTGTGTACACAGTTCATTAAAATATGAAGTGCCTATGGGTCAAGATGAATTGACCGGCTGTAGAATTTGGTGACTTTGATAGTAACCAAAAATAATTTATATTATATAATATATGTCTGTTAGAAAGGCATGGAGTTTATGACAGAACTGTCCATTAAGATAGATTTTGCTCACTCTGCCACAAAAGCAATAGTTAGATAAGGCACTGATGTCAAGTGAAGATAGATGTGAAATTTCCAAAAAAAAACGCCTTCAAATGTGATAGATTAGTGTTTAAGGTGTTGGACTACTGATTGAAAGGTTGTAAGTTTGAATCCCAGGTTCAACAAGTTGCCACTGCTGGCCCCTGAGCAAGGCCCTTAACCCTCAATTGCTCAGTTGTATAAAGTGAGATAAAATGTAAGTTCTGGGTCTGCCAAATGCCAGAAATATAAATATAAATATGCCTGTGGCACAGTTAGTGTTCCAGTTCATCCCTTAGGTATTCAGTAATGTTGAGGTCAGGCATCTGCAGGACACTCGAGTTCTTCCACTCCAAGTTTGACCTCTTCATCAAAGCAGGTTTGGGCCTTTTAGTTTTAGTGAAGGGAGATTGTAATGCTCCTAAATACAAAGACATTCTATACAATTGTATAATTCCAACTTTATGGAAACAGTTTGGGGAAGAACGACATATGGATGTGATGCCCAGGCGTCCATTTTTGGTCACATAGTGTATCTTGGAAAAATTCTAGATTAAATGTGTAAATCAGGGATGGCGGAGATAAATGGATTATTTACTTTATCATCCTTTTTTTTTTTTTTACCTAAAATGTCCTTGGTGAACAGGTGTCAGCACCATAAGTGTAAATGTTTTCAGTTTGAAAGAAACTTTTCTGTTTTTGGTGTTTGGAGTAAATATAGCATGAAGCCAGAAGAACATTATAGACCTGACACGCTTAAAACGATTGACATCACAAATGCAGCCATCTAGATGCCTTTTAACAGTTTGCTCCACATCATTTATATTACACTATCGACAAGACGTTGTGATATAATGCGTTCTTCAACCCTAATAGTGTCACTGTCAAACTGTCGATATTAGATTTTAATCTTTCGGTGTAATATCACGGTCGGCCGTCGCTGGTCTTAATGCGGTTTGTTTGCTGTTGCGGTGTTTGCCAGTGTGGAGACACACACATGTTTGAGATCTTCTCCTTCTTTCACATCCTTCTCTCACCTTTTTCCACTGACGCCCTTCATTCTTCTCACCTCGCTACCAAGCCTGGAAGGGAGGGAAGGAAGGAAGGAAAGAGAAAACAAGAGAGTGTGTATGAGAGAGAGAGAGAGAGAGAGAGAGAGAGAGAGAGAGAGAGAAAGAGAGAGAGAAGGATCTCGGCTTCAGCACAGCAAACATGTCGCTGCAAAATTGTCCTTCACACCTGGTGCCTAGCAGGCAGGTCTACTGAAAACTACACCTCACTGTAACAGTGTTTCACTGCAGAGGAGCAATTATATTTTGAGCTGCTCTGGGTCTAACTTTCCACAGTACTGCAGACTGCTATACCGCTTAGAGATGGGCAATATGAGTGTGATATTGCGATGCGTTGCGTACATTTTTCCGCAAGTACTCTGGGTATTGTCGGTATTTTTAACACCAACTCCACTGTTAATCGCAGTTGAGTAAGCGATTCGATGTTACACTCTATTCTTATTCCAGTTGTACGGTTTTTATTCATAGTAGGTGCAGAACTGAACCTACAGCTTTTAAAAAATACACTTTTAGCTGTTTGAGTCAGTACTGTGATATGATTTTTTATTTTCTGCGTATGTTCTAATTCACCGAGTACATTTCATATCTCCATTACGGTTATAATCATCAGCATCCTCGTCATAATATTAAAAAAACAAAACACCCATGGATCTTACTGTGCTCCCTCTGCTGTGTAGCTGTGCAGGAATGTGTATTTTTTTTTGTTTTGTTTGTTTTTTGCACTTGGCCAATAACAGCCTGATTGTGTAGCATTAGTGAAATTATCCAATTAGCCACATTGCATTGCTCAGGGTGGATACACACACACACACACCATACTGTGCAGCCTAGCAGTCAGTTTCCGTATGCCTCTCTACCCCAATTTGACTTTTACACACACACACACACACACACACAGACACAGATACACACACACACACACACACACACTGCTCACTGGCTGTCTTTCAGTAGAGCCGCATGCAATCGTTTTCTAGCTCCCTCTTCGTCCATATGGCAGGTGAATGGACCTGTGTGGCGATGCAGAGGTCATTAGAGGTAGAGTGGCAGCTGTCAGAGACATGGGAGACTTAACACAATCAGAAAGGTGCAGGCCCGGGCTGAGACTGAATTCAGTTTGCTTTCAGCTCTTTCATTCGCTATTTACTTGTCCGTCATACAGTATCCTCTCTCTGCATGTGCCTCATCTATTCATTTGCCTTATTCATGCTGTATTCTGCATAAATCCTAATGCTTATTGTCCAGCTACATGGCAAACAGTGTAAAATCTTGATTTAATATTAGATCAGGAAAGTAGATGTGGAAAGGTCTAGAGTTCCTTGAAGTTCAGAAGGTTAAATGCTTAAATAAATTCCCTCCTGCACACGCTTCTGATAAAGGCTACTAATGTTGTTAGCCGTTGAGAGTTCTCTCTCTATGCCTTTATATGCCTCTGTATGCCAGTCTATCACTCTGGCACTCTGTGAATTAGATTAATGAGGAATAATAATAATAATAATAATAATAATAATAATAATAATAATAATAATAATAATAATTGTTCCAAAAATATGCTTTTAATATTTATTAATATTTTAATATTAAAAAGATTGGCCTTAATATTTTTAAATTCTATAATTAGGATTATTTGTGGTTCATCTTATTATCTTATTGTTTAAAATGTTTTTTAAATAGTTTTAAAAAATTATGATACTTTTAAATCTCTCTCTCTCTCTCTCTCTCTCTCTCTCTCTCTCTCTTTGAATTTCTTTAATATTCTTAATATTTTTAAATTCTAGGATTTTGATTATTTCTGGTTTATCCTATCATCTTATGTTTTTTTAAAAATATTTTTGTAATTCTTTTATTTCTTTCTGATCTCTCTCTCTCTCTCTCTCTCTCTCTCTCTCTCTCATATTTCATTATCTCTGCATTCCTGCACACACTTATAAAGGCTGCTAATATTGTTAGCCTCTGAGAGTCTCCCTACTTGTAAGTGAGAACGAATAGAGTGCAGTCCTCACTGCTCTTCCACATATCTCTCATTCAGGAGTGTGATCAGAGCTGTTTTAGGTGATTATTTATTTATTTTTTTTAAATCCAGTTTAAATATAACTACTTTTCTTTTCATTTTCCTATATTTATGCTTCAGTATTCTCCACTTTTATATGCAGGATATGACAAAGAAACTCTGGACATGTATTAAATGTTGTAGCAGCCCAAATTAAAAGAAAAATGTCCTTTCTTGCATAAGTAGATTTGAGATAAGAAAACGCTCTCAAAACCTCGCTTGTGTTATCCTCTCCAATGTTCATTTTCTCTTTCTCGCATATATCAACCTTGCAAATATACCCACTGTTCTGTGCTGAGATTACACTCAGTAAGACAGTTTTGTAAGGATTTTATGAATATTGGTACTTGTTTTCTTTTGTATTTTATTAGAAAACCATATTGTTATTTATCTTGCATTGTTCCTATGAGGTAAAATCTCCTGTTCTGTATTAACAGCGAATTGTCTGCTTTTGGTTGCTGGTTTTATGGCTCTGGTGAGTTTTGGGTGTAAGTATAAGAATAGAGATTGTGTAGTCTCCTGGCAGAATTGTGCTTGTAGCCTCGTGGATCTTTAATGCTTTAAGTATCCAGTTTTCAGTGAGGTATTGCAGGAGTATATTTATGCAAGGCTGAGGTTAGCAGAGGTTAGTCAGATGTGAGCTATAGCAGCCTACATACCATCTGCCCCTCCCATCATCACCACCCACCTGCCTCACAGCTTCAGCATACGCTCCAAGACCTCGCCTTGTCTCAGTGGCTCTCTTTCGGTTTCTCTCTCTCTCTCTCTCTCTCTCTCTCTCTCTCTCTCTCGCTTTATGAGGAGGGACTGTTTGCTGATGGTGAGACACAGATGTGCGAAAAGCTGTAAGAATTGTGGGTTTCTTTACCACCACTATCACCTCTCTCTCTCTCTCTCTCTCTCTCTCTCTCTCTCTCTCTCTCTCCCCATTATTCAAGCTAGGCGCTTTAATTAGGTCATGCTGCCATAGCCTTCAAATGAGCCCAGACTGCGAAGGCAAGAGACACACACACACACACACACACACATGCACACATGCACACACATATGCACACACACTAGCACCCTGACACAATATTCTCTCATTCTTTGCCAATAATCTCTAACTCACCAGTGAATGATATGTGGTTCAATAGCTCAACAGCTCAATAGCAGCAAGATTGTGTGTGTGTGTGTGTGTTTGGTAGTGCTGGGGTGCTTGGAACAAACATTTGCAGCAAATTTAGGAACTGAATTTACTAGACGCAGACTGTAGTCAAAACAGAGAGAAATGAGAGAGGCTGTGAAGCGATATTCTCGCGGCCGATCTCACACTATGCCTCTGCGTGTCTCTCAGTTGTTCTCCTCAAGAGACCTTTCGTAGCAGGGCTGCACCGAGGAGCCGCTTTTCCTCTGCTATTGTGTGTAAGACCCGTGTTTTTATATTTTGGTGGTGACTAAATGTCACACAACGATAGGGATATCTGACAGTTAGATCTTTGTAGCGATGTTTGGATGCTTACCAAGAGGAAAACTGCTTCTTAAAAAAAAGAAAAGAAAAGAATTATTATTAACTTTTAGAAAGATGCAGCTTTTATTTAAAAAAAAAATTGAAATTAAGGTTAGGATTAGATTTATGTTTAGGTGTGACAATAATTTGCTGCATTAATAATTATGTCAGTAGTAGGTCCTTGCAAGAATACACTGATAACACTAATAATACTGCATGAGATTTAGATTCCAAGAAAACAAGAATACTTTTTGCACACTTTATTCTGATATTCTGTCTTTATTGGATCTAATCCTATACTATATCTAATCTAGGATCTAATACTAAATGCCAAAATAGAGTCTGTATGGTAAAAACTAAAGATACTGCCTTTTATTCTAATACTGATATCTTGAGTATTAATAATTGAATATCGATAAGACAGGAAATTACTGAAAAATGTTATGCGCTCCGAAAATACAGAGGAAAAAATCCATAGCTAAAAACAGGATAACCAGATAAAGCAAAATAAATAAATAAATAGATTAAATTGAATATAGTATATAAACAGCTACACAAAGCTTTTCCAAATCCAATAGAGCATTTTTTGCTGCTATTGGCTCGATACCAATGCTGGGTATGGGCTCTGTATATATATACTTGAATGTGCTCACACATATGGACTAGGCGTGTTGAGAGCAACCCCTGCTACTAAAATGCCATCAGAATGCTAAAGTCAGTGACAGCTGTGCAGGGCAACGTGTCTCTGCTGGACGTGAAGCACATTGCCTGAGCCAAGCATGACCACCAGTCCCTGCTTCTCTCCTCAGCACGCACGGGTGAGAAACGCTCCCTCTCGTCTCTTCTGCTCTCCTCTCCTCTCCTCCATCAGCAGCGCTCCAGCAGGCCATCTGTCAGTGCTAATGGATGCACGCTCATTTGCATGGCTGATGAGCGCTCCTCGTTTGGCAAGGCTCGAGCGGAAGGTCGCGTTCTGACGCGCCGTAGAAGGAGAGTGTTGGCAGGGAGAGGAAAGAGGCAAGGGGAGAGGCGAGGAGAGAGAGAGAGAGAGAGAGAGAGGCATGGACCTGTAGATAGGCTGTTAAAAAGGAGATAAATATGAGATACCTTTAGCTATTTATAAAATGCTTGATGTACATTTATCATTTATGTGTTTGAATGGATAGATTTATCTGTTCAAATACCCCAGTGATGTAAAAAAGACTGTTCAGGAACATCTTACATCATCTAAATAAACCTGTAGATAAAATTTAGCTTGTATTCAAAACAGTAAAATGGCTAAAAGATATATAACTAATATTTGATTACTGGGTTTTAATGCATGAATTAAAATTGTAAGTAGAGAAGGTACCACACATGCAATATCATACTGTATCATACTCTGAGCAATCCTTCAAGCACAGTATTTGGATTTGCTGCTGTACCACGTCATTCCTGATTTGCATAAAGTGGAGAAAATCTCACCTCACGTCACATACCTCGCTTTCGCTTTGTTGCTCTTCACTATCGCTTCAACATAGTACAGCGAAAACGAACGATCGTCTGTTGCTTGCGTGAACAAAGGGTCACACTCCCACGATCTGTCAGGTCCATGCTCGCATCCCTCATTCCCCTGACTATTTACATTTTCTATTAGTTTAACAGTAGTTATTCAATAATTCATGCATTCAAATATGCTTTGGAATGATTAAATATAATCATCTTGAATTTATAAGCAGTAGATCTATATTCTTGTTGAAAAAAAATGGTTTCTGGGCTTTCAGAAAAAAGGAAAGCATCTGTTCTAGGGTTCTATAGAGAACCACTAAGGGTCCCCCTAGAGGTAAAAAAAAAAAGAAGAAGCTTTTATTCTTTTCTAAAAATTCTTGATTAGATTATACTGTTTTGTGTTTTGTTGTGAGTTTTTTGGTCCATTAATCTGCTTTGGTCATACAGACCTGACAACCCTGACAGTGAGAAATAAGAAATGTTATAAGGGTAGTAATACAAGTGTATGTGTGTGTGTGTGTGTGTGTGTGTGGATGCACCTTCTGTGGAAGTAAATCAGGTCCTATGAGGCTCCTCCAACCTATCATTCTGCATTTGTCTTCTCTGCCAGGGAAGGCATGTCTGCCCCCACCACATCCACCACATCTACACATCCACACACCACTGCCTCAGCTCTTTCCCCATGCCTGTGTATGTCTGTGTCTCTCCTCTTCTCAAGCTCCCCAGCCTATCTCCTTTAATTACTGCTTATGGCTCCCTACAACCCCCCTTCTTCCTCCTCCTCCTCCTCCCCAAATCCCCACCTTCCGTAGCTGCTTCCAGCCACTCTGCTTCTTTGTGCCTGTCGCCTCTATTGCTGCTGTTTTCCCTCCAGCTTCTGATCTGAGATCGGTCTCCTCTTCCCGGTTTGGGATGCAGAGGAAATAAAGAGTTGGGCTGATCTCAGACCAGGATTTACAGCTGCTGTCACAACCCCTGTGTCCTTTACAGAATAAAACCGAGAGTGACGGAGATGAGGGAAAGCACCAGACACACTTGCAGGCTTCTCCAAATGGCAGGCTTTGATGCTGGGGTTGTGAAAGAGCCTTGAGAGGGGTGTGATTGCTCTGTGTGTGTTAGTGTGTGTGTGTAATTGTGTAGTGTGGTGTCTATCGATCGATCTGTTTTCCAGGCTGTGACAAGAAGGCTGTGCGTTGAACACAACACACACACAAAAAAATTCCATGTATGCACAATGTTTGAGAGAATCTGTTTCCTGTTCTAGACAACAGTTATCCCAAAGAAGTATTCAACCATATTATGTACACCCATGGGTGGCTTTTTGAGCTGGGACGATGAGGTAGAATACCCTTCAAAAGTGTCCTCAGTGTCAGGTGTTTTTTTTTTTTAAAGCCAGTCTCCCTTCCATTAATTAGCCTCTCTATTTTCTGCTGGCCACTGTGACATTTCCTCGCTGCTAATTCACTGATTAAGCCTATTAATGTGATTACAGAGGCATTTCTAAGACAGCTGCCATTATATACAGTACATGGAAGACGGGCAGTCCAGTTGCTCGGTTCATCTGTTTGCTCAAACAGAACAGATATAGAGGAGAGATGGAGCAAAATAAATAAAACTGTTTGTCTCCCAAACTGCCTTGTTTAGCTGCTGGCTGTCTCATGCTAAATCTGCACATGACCACTTCAGTGTTTCAGTGCACATGCATGTTGGTCTGTTCTTTTTGGATTGTACACAAATCTATTAATTGTTGCCAAAGTTGCCAAAGACTGTTTTTGTCACAGTTTGATAAAGGACGAGTTTCTGATTCTGATTCTAATACAAAACAAAAAAATCTGATTCTAAATATGATACTGATTATTGAGCTCTTATAATGAGTCTGCTAAAAGTCCTAATTCTTCTGAAACTGATTGAGATTCTAATATTGACACCAATTCTGATTATGATGCTGAAACTGATTCAAAATGTTCTGAGTCAGAACGATTCTGATTCTGTTGATGGTACTAAAATTAATTCTAGGTCCAATCCTAATTTTCTCTCTGATTCACTGTATGATTTCGAATCTGATTCTGAATCCCAGACATTCACTGTGCTCACAATGGCAGACCTGTGCTTCTGAGATGAGTCTGAATAATACAAACACAAAGTTTAAAGTGCACAATTGACTAGAATGTCTCTGTATGTGGTAGCAATAAGAATTCATCTGTACTGGAACTAAGGAGCCCAAACCTCTACCAGCATCAGAATGACCTCAACCCTGAAGACTGAACACCTTTCGAATGAGCTGGAATGCTTAGCAGGCCTCCTTGCCCAGCTTCACTAATGCTCTTGTGATTGAATGGATAAATCTCCTCAGCCATGTCCAAAGTCTAGTGGAAAGCCTTCCCAAGAGAGTGCAGATAATTATAACAGCAAAAGAGGGACTGAATTTATAATGGGATTCTCAAAACACACATATGATGTTCGCTTACTTTTGTTGAAACTGTGTGTACAGTATACTACTTGTATATACCATACAACTGATAAATATTAAGGTTTTAATTAAAGTTTCAGAGTATGATTCTGATACTGTATTCCAGTAACACTTCATCCGAACCAGTACCAAACCATTAACCGGTTGCTATTTCTTAACAGCACTTCCTAATCTCAAGAAGCCATCACTGACAAAGAAGCAGTAGTGATACTTTTACCATAATGTGTTGAATGTGGACTTTATATTTATTATGTTTAACTGTCCTGCATTTAAAAGTCTTCACTTTCACAAATTTGTACAGCTAAATGCTGCACATTATATGTCCTTGCCCTGATCTTTAAGGTTACTGTCCTGTGTATGAAGTGATTCTGAATCTGATTCTGACTCTGACTCTGATTCAGCAGGCACTGTTGTGTATTTTACAGAAAGAGCTGTCCACTCCTGTTGGGATTTCAGCACCGGGAGCTGTCCATTAGCTGACCCTAACTCCACACATACACTAGGGGATGTTTGCTTCCAGGATTGCTTTGGATTAAAGCAAAATTATCTATAAAAAACTTCAAACTTCAACTAACCTATAGATGAACATATTTTAACGTTATATAATTTTGTTACTTTCAAATAAAATCTAAGTAAAAAATTCTGTCTTGAACAATATGTAGTCAGAGGAAACACTGTCCCTGTATAGTATAGTATGTTCTAATATATGATATAATATCAAAATCTATGGCAATGAATGAAGTAAAAAAGATGTGCTTGGTACAAATTCATGCATATTTTTTTATCACCACCACCACCACCCCTTCTCTCTCTCTTTCTCTCACGTGCTGTGGTCTAAAAAAACTCTACAGTCCTGACTGAACACAGCAGAAAGATAGATAGATAGAGAGACAGAGAGAGAGAGAGAGAGAGAGAGATGAAGAAACTGATAGATGTTTTCAACCTGCCCTCAATTCCCTCACAGGTTGCCTGGTGGAGAAGAGAAGAGGTAGGCTAGGTCTGGCTCTGCATGCTCCATCCGTCCTCCACACTCTCACTCTGCTGCTGCCTCTGCTGCTGCTGCAGTGTAGCATCGCTTCTGGAGGCTTCAGTCGCGCTCACGCTTTCTCCCTCCTGCCTTGTACATTCTGCTTCCAGCTCCCTCCCCTCCATCTCTCGCTCCCCTCCTTCCTGTCTGTCTGTCTCTTTCTCGCTCTTCCTCCCACCCTCTCTCTCTCTCTCTCTCTCTCTCTCTCCTCTAGAGCGGCTGCAGCTCCCCCGCTCCTCCACTCCCTCTCCCTCCATCTCTCCAAGTGCTGGTGGAATACACTGAGCTCAAACAAAGAAAGATTGATAGAACAAGGGAAGAGAGGAGCTTAAGAGCGAACAATAAGGGAGGATAGACAGAGAGAGAGAGAGAGAGAAAAAGTGTGTGTGTGTGAGAGAGAGAGAGACACACACACAATCGCAGCGTTTCAGGCTACAGGAGAGAGGAGGCAGACTGAGAGAGTGTGTGAGAGAGTCGCCATTTCAGTAGGTTTCGTTTTGTTCACGTCTTCTCTTGTTTGGATTGAACGTTCTTATGATTCAATCGAAATTACAGAGTGTGTATGTGTGTCTGGATGTTTTGGTGTGAACGCATGTATATGTGTGTCTCTGTATGTAAGCATGTCTGTGTGTGAGCAAGGGAATGGTTAGATTCATGAAGAAATCACTTGTGCATTCCAGCACACTGAGCTGCAGACTACTTGTCTAACAAAGTGATCACGACCGATTCGACGCGTTTGTAAGACTGATGCTAGCTTGTTGACACCATGCTTGATTTGTAAGTTGACTTTTTTTTTCCAGTGTCAGCATCTTCTCAGCCTGACCGAAGAGATTTATGAAAACTAACATTGCACTTATCTTGATCATGCACTCATTTACGGGATTGTTTCATGGCTCATAACTGAGTGACAGAGGTAACTTCGTATGCTGAAGATAAAAGTATCTGAAAGTGTCTGGAAGAAATTTGAACTTGAGCAAGTTGCTGGTTCATTTTGCTGGACAAACTTTCACTTGCCTGAGGTTGGGGGTATGTAAAGGTAGGCTAACGGTATGTGAAATAGAGATTACATGGCTGCATATTTATTATTTCTGAATGAATCTATTTTACATGCACGATTTGTTTTAGGTGTTTGGAAAAGATCTTTATTCATGAACAGCAAAAATTTTTCAATTGACATCTTTTGTACTATTTAATTCTCGCATCGCAGATCACAGAATGCCATTTCATGTAGTAAATATGTGTTATTGGATATGAACTTGCATTGGATCAGTTGTTTATGTGTGGATGTTGAACTGAGAAAACTTCTTAGCATTGTGTGATTCTGCTGAGCTGAATTTGAAGAGTCTGTTATTGTATCAGTGTTGTGCTTCAACTGTACGCGCCTGCTGCAGACCTGCAGACTTAATAATGAGCAGGTTTGATACTGGGCATATCATAAACATGTTTAGATAGTTTATCACTTCGCTGGACTCACTGTATTGTTTATTTGTCTCTTTCTTTTTAAAAATCCAGATATATTTTTGGCAACACTGCCTCATCCTGAGGTTTGACGTGAAGGACAAAGTTAATATCTAAAGGTCCCTGCTTATTATTCATTTACAAAGTATATTATTCAATTACTTGTATGAAACTATTGTTATGTATGAAATTGATCTCTCTGTCTTTCTTTTTTTTTTTTGGAATTTGTTATTTTTGAGGTCAGATATAAATTCTACATGTTTTCCATTGAGGTTTATTGAGGCAGGTGGTTCAGCATGAGGCTGGTTTTGGTCTGTAACTTTTGAGAGTTTGATCATCTAACCGAGGACAAATTTTAAGGTAGTTGCTTGAAAATAAGACTAATTATGGATTCGTATGAGCCCATCTGAATTATCTGTCTGTGAGCTGTATGACCCCAGAGGGTTTTCCTGCCTCAGTGAGCCAGACTCAGTGAGTCATTAATAAGATAGCTGGCTGAGAGAGAGAGAGAGAAAGAGAGAGAGAGAGAGAGAGAGCGAGAGAGAGAGAGAGAGAGAGAGAGAGACGCCCTGCCTGTTTCACAATGTTTCAAGCTTAATGAACACCCCCACCCCAATATTCACACCACACACACACACGCACGCACACACACACACACACACACACACACACACAGAGTCTGAGCTGCTGGCTGTGGTGATAAAAATAACCTATTTGGTGAACGCAGCTTGGAGAGGAGCCGTATCAAGTGGTTCTGTTTTTGCCGCCGTCTAACATGCATGCGTGACATAATTATCTCATTGATTTTCTGACCTGTTGTCTCCAAACATGGTCCTAGGAAATTCCTCATACCTCATCATTTTGTTAGTTTTTACTCTGGGTGTGCAGAGCTACAGCAGTCCCACTTACTGATATGAGTGACACACTAGAGCTGCAGTGTTTCCACAGCTATTTAGTTCTGCATAAACACACAGAGAGAAAAAGCCGCCTTCGGCTCCCAAACTCTAATATTATACCGATTCATTAAAACTACTCAGAAAGCTCCGAAAAAGCCATACTGCTGTATTCCAACTCATATATATGCGTTTTCTTTCTTTTTTAAAGGCGTTTTTTTGTTATTTATCATTATAGCGTTTGCTTTATTTGATCTTCAGACAAATGGACAATGTCTTTGCCAGGCCTTGACTGTGATTGCGGCTTTGCACAGGTCAAAGTCTGTGCTCTGAATGAACCTCATGCATAATATAAGCAGGTCCTGAGTCAAAGAACAATAAGAGGAAATTTCACTGAATGGAAGAGGGTCAGAAGGAGACTCTTACCTCCCTTTCAACCTGTCACTTTTTCCAAGCTAGTAAAATCGGAATTGTATGAGAGCATTAAACCTGCCATCGAAACTACATTTATAATGACAATCAAATTAGCGCAGCACATCTGACCAGAATGCAATAAGATATGCGCTCTCTACTCTGTCAGATATTTGCTAAAGGCTGTAGAGGGAGGAATAGAATTACCATATGGTGAAACAGGGGAAGTTATTCTCGACGGACACAAAAAGATAGAATGTAGATTTGTATGTAGTAGATTCTGTAAGTTGATGGAAGAATAGTGTATCATGTATGAAAGCTGCACAGACGATAACATGCTCTTTTTGGCTTTTCGTAGAAAGTTCACATCGGGGTATATGACACACTGCTGTGACCCACGAGAGTGTAGAAAAGACAGGGACAATGCTGTTTCTATTCCAGAAATGCACTGTAAACAAATTCAGCCGCAATGAAGATGAACTGCTTTACCCTGGTCTCTGAGATGACAGTTGAGCTGTGCGCCTTGAGTTAATCAGTAGTCACTAAAACATGGATATTAGACCCTATGTCAGGTAAGGAATAACACACAACAGACTGTGATGTTACACTAAAGTAATCCACGTCGGGTGTGGTTATAATTCTATGTGCACAACAGCACGTTATTGAGAAACCAGAAAGTGCAAACACATCTCTTATACTTACTGACTGTTACAAAGCGCTGACTCTGTCCGTAAACATTACGGAAACACCTCCAAACAATGCTTCAGGAAATCTACATTTTTAGTTTTAAATCTGTTTATTGTTAGATTTAGATCTACCATTCAAGTCCCTGTCACTGAGTCATTATGATAGAAAGATAACATATTAGAACTTACAGGAAATGAATCCACGGCTTCGGATTCGAGAACTCAGTGGCACTGTGTTATAACTTCTTCTAACTTTTCTGTAGCAGCAGTGAATCTACTCATGACTACAGAAAAGTGAACAATGTTGAGATTGCCCTTGAGAGAGTTCTACATTATTTTTTTCTAATTTTATTGAGAAAACTGTATTGGAAGTAGATGACATGGAGTCATATCAAAAATTAATGACCTACCTCTTCATTTTGTTCTTACGATTTCAATTTATAGCTACTTGCTAAAAGTTTGTTCATCCAGCTAGCTGTGACGCTGTGTATTATGTTACACCAAGCGGCTCAACAGCATCACAAATGCACAGAAAACATCCACTTGAACAGCCCACTCATGAGCTGTTGCACCACTTCAGAAGTAAAAATTGCAACATACATTATAGCTGCGTTCATGGACGTTAAGCATGCACGTAATTATGGTGTCATTTTTGGACAGGAACGTGGATATCGCATTTCCAGTGCCATCCTGCCTTTACACTGTTTGTACAAAAGAGTTAAATCATTAGCCTCAATCAGTAGCTACTGAATGCTCAGTGTCAATAATTCCTAGTTGCCTAGCAACAGTACTTTCATGACTTCAACCACTTGAAAGTGTTCGCTTTTTGCCGTCCCGCACGGAAAGCACAAATTCACACTCTCCGTTTAAACACAACATTTGCTATAAGTAACGCTTGATGTCTGCACTGCAAGTAATTCAGCCTCCAGAATTCATCTATCTTGCTTTTTTCATCTATCTTTTTTTTTTCTTTTCTACTGCAGTCTGATAGAACAAACAATCAGAGGAACAACACTGGGAGATTAGAAGCGAGAAAAAAAAAGCAATAGCATAGCACTTCTCATGCATATAGACCCCTGCAAGTTCACTTTCAATTCACATCACTGTAACCAAATCCATACTGGAGCTCCGGTTGTTCCAGCACACACGTACAGTGCATTGCCATGCAGCACACACCTCTCTCTCTCTCTATCTCTCTCTCTCTCTCTCTCTCTCTCTCTCTCACTAACGATCCTATCTGAGCAGGCGGCGTGTGTGCAGTAAGCCAGACAGAGATTGCAGTAGGTGCATTAAAAGCAAACTTCTCATTCACGGCCATCTGATGATGTGGATGATGATTCAGACGGATCTCAGAGAGGCTTTCGCTACCTGAGTCTGAGTAGTGTGATGAGGCCACTATCCTGCTAGTGAAGCTCAAAAAAGGTGGGAGGTGTGTGTGTGTGTGGGGGGGGGGGTTGTTGGGGGGGGGGGCAGAAGGAAAGCTGTCATCATCACTCTGCTCTTTGAAGGCAAAAAAGGACTCTTTGTGTGTGGGTTTGCGAGACGGGGCATTTTTCCTAATTACTCATCTCAGGTGATTATATGAGTCCTGCCTGGTTTCTCTCACCTCTCTATGCTCCTCCAAAGAAAAAAGGATATAGAGTACATTAGGAAGCCTAAATTGGGACAAGTGGCTACTTTGCAATTACAGACAGGAAGACGGGTTGCAGGGTTTTTGTAATGGTGTACTGCCAGAAAAAAAAGGGGTAGTGGAGCAAGACAAGAGCTGTTTTATTTATATATAGCAACCAAGAGCTAGCTGGAAGTAGACAACATTCATTTTATGCCACGTTGCGATAATTAGCAATGTACTGCACCATTATTTGGATGCATTTTTCGGGTTACAAAGTGCGAAAAAAAACACGTGAATTTCTCCATCTTCATTTTTTATTAGCAACAAATTATCCAGCTAACTACGATGGGAGATTTCTATATATCCTTTTTAAAACTGTACAGTGTTATGGATTTGACAAGCGAATATGTCTCTATGTTGAATGAATGAGTGCTGCTTTGTTTACTGCAGACTTTGTGCACAGCTATGTTGAACTGACGTCACTTAGATACCGAGTAGGAATTCCGAGTTACGGGAGCGTTTTCTTTGCTATGGCTTAGTCTTACAAGTTATGAGAGGATCTTTAGCCGAATGCTGCACATGTACTTTATGTGTTTGTTTATGTGTTTATGTGTATGGGAAATTTTTTTTTTTTTCATTCGCAGTGAAAATCAATTGCTTTTATGTTCACTGATATTTAGCTAAATGTGACATTTTTGCTTTTGTGTAACTCTATAGACTATAACATAACAGCAGCGTAAAGCCTAACAGTACGATGTATTTCAAGTAGAAGGTATAATGGCATATGACATTCAGTAAGAGAAAAAAAAAGACTTGATATAAGTGTTAAGTGTGATATAATTTGCAATATCACTTCTTGGAGACCTCTTGTACAATTGTTTTTAATTAATTAAAAACTAACAATTTGAGTTATATAGGATTAAAAATTATACATACTCTCTCTATATATATATATATCTGTGTGTGTGTGTGAGTGTGTGTGGAAACTATATACCTGACATAGTTTCATTTTTTCTTTGTTTTAATGTTATTCATTCATCCTCAGTAAGCCCTTTATCCTGGTCAGGGTCATGGTGGTTCCAGAGGTTATCCCAAGAACACTGGGGATGAGGCAGGAACACACCCTGAACCGGACACCAAACTTGCACACACTGGCCGCTGACAGGAACTGTGTTACTGTAGCACTGCATAATGTTCGAGACAGACTAAATCGACGTTTATAAAATTGCCCCAGTGATCCTAATTCAGCATAAAGGATTCAGTCCAGCCTAAATCAAGCCTCTTCTACTGTTGTGACGTGCGCAGGAGAACCTCTGCTGTTACGCAATCACTGCGTTTAACAGGGCGTCCGTGAAGATTTGATAAAGAAGCACATTGAATCTATCCTGTCATAAAAGCTGGCTAGGTTGACATATTGTGAGCACAGCACTCATGCAGACACACACACGCAGACACACACACGCAGACACTCACACACACACACACACACACACAGATATGCAGATTAATGAACGATCAGTCTGTAAATCAAGGAGCTGGCTGCAGGGTTTTTTTCCAGACGTTGTTTGGGAGAGTCGGACAAGCAAGCCCACAGAATGAGTCACGAAGTGGGAGAGTGGTTATTTTTACCACATACACACACACACGCACACACACACACACACGCACACACACACGCACACACACACACACACACACATACAAACAACAAAAAAAAACCACGCTTCACCCAGGCCACTATGCAACTGGCTCACCAGAGACAGATTTGTAATGGGCGATATGAGGCAACACCTCCATTAGAGTCCGGTGCAGTCCCTCAAGCATGATGACTCAGCAAAAACACAGTGCTAATTATTCATTAAAGCCAAATGTCTCTACAGAACACGGCAGCACAAACCTCCAAACACACGCTGGAACATATTCCCCCATAGCACAAGTAGGTATGGTGCTGAAAATGGCATTTTAACAAGATGAGTAATTTTGGTTATTCTTACGTAAATGGGAGAAGTCGAATAAAAATGGCAAATTATTGCGTATAATTATGCGAAGGCCTCTAGCCTTTTCTCGAGCAGAGAGAGAGAGAGAGAGAGAGGGGTGAGATAGACAGCTAGCTAGATAGATGTATAGGTGGCAAGAGAGAGAGAGAGAGAGATCCTGTCTTAGCTGGTGGTAATTAAAGCATGTTCTTCTCGGTGGGATGCAGTAGAGGTCTAGCTGATTGCTCCGTGCCATCGCCATCTCTAAACGCACTGTGAATGAGACATACAGGAGAGAGAGAGCGCAGGGAGCAGCACGCTGATTAAAATCATATTTCCTCTCCGTCTTGGCCCAATCTGCCCTGATTTGCCTTGCTGATTAGCACTCACTCACGGCAAACCAGGAGATCCAATCAACAGCCGGAAACCGGCCACTACTGTACATTCCAGCCAACGCATTTATGCAAACAAATTATTTAGTTTGTTTTTAATGTCCAAGAAACTACTACAATGTCCTAAGAACATCTTCACACCTTTCCACTTTGTTTTAATTAAAAATGCCGGAACGTGTGAATATACAGAACAACACCCCTTTCGGCCATTCAGCAGAACTAACCGACTGCCTCAAAGCTCCTACTTGCGCAAAGAATGACGGGTTCACTTTCTGGTTCTTTATTCGAAAATAAACAATCAACAGTAGCAATTATAACAAGTTGGATTTTAGTATCCGACTCAGATTGCTTTGTGATATACTCAGAGATTTATTATACATTAAATACAGCTAGCTTCATATGCAGGGGCTAAAATACATTTGCAGGTACTATTTTGTTCTTATTTTTGACATTCAGCTTTGTAACCCTTTTTTAACATCTAATAAACAGTGTTTAGCCATTCAGAAATGTAATTGTGTATGTCAGACAGAAATATTATTTTCACAAGAGTTCTTTGTTGAAAATAGATGTATTTTGTTTGTAAGTAAGCAAATAATTATGGTTGAATGTGATGAGGTTAAGGGTTTTTTTTGTATAGTGATATTTGATGGGACAAGCCAAAATGCTATTCTTTTTGTTTTGTTTTTTTTTTTTGCTTGTTTTTATTCATGTTTTAGGTTTTTACCTGAACATGCACTTACGTTGGTGTCGGTGCTTAAAATGTCCTTAAACTTCAGATACATATTTGTAACTGATATCAACAAACCACAAATAACACCTCAGTGGTGGAATCAACCAAATGAGCTCACCGCAAGTCAGCTGTAAATGGAGAACCTTTAGTGCTAACCCATTCAAGCAGAATTAGCCACCCAAGCATTTTTGAATTAAGCATTTAAAAAAGGTTTTTGTGTTCGGGGGTGAAAGGAAGACAACAGCAGCCTGTGTACTTTTGTACTTTTGCATTTTTGCTCGAAATAGAGAAAATAGCTGGCTGATCAAGGTGTACACAGCAAGTCAATCATTTCCAGACACACACGCACACACAGAGCCTGTGGAGAGCAGGCTTGGTGAAGCCCTCAGGCTGCTATGGTGCAGCGAATGTGCTGTAATTGGCAGGTGTGGTGTGAAAGAAGGCAAACAGGCAGAGCTGCAAGGTGGCCTGCACTGTGAATACGCTATGAGGTTCACGGTGATATTTTCACCTCTGTCACCTGACATTTCGTGGTCTTTCTCAAGTTAATTCAAAGTGTTAAATCTGAGTGTGTTTCATCAATTTAAAAAATCTCACTGTTATAGATATAGGTGTATGTGTGTCATTGGCAATGAGCACAGATTTATGATATGAAGAAAACAAGAAATCAGCTGTTTTTACAGATTATTATATTAAATTGATTCTGTTTCGTACATGTCCATGGGGAGTGAGAAAGAAAACTCAAATGTCTGTGTTTAAAAATAAATAAAAATGCCTTTTTCTCCCAAAAACATTCATTTCTGTTTAGTCTGCTTAATCGTGCGTTGAAAAGGTCGGTCATGGCCTGGTGTTATCCAACAGCAGGGATCAGTGGGCCAAAAGCTTTTCTTTGTCCATGAAATGACGTCCCTCTGCCTCCCTTGGAGGACACAGCATCTCAGGGAGGTTTTGCCTCTTCTGTCTTTGTCAGAGAAGACTTCTAGCACCTCGGTTGCCATTGACAACGTGTTGGTCAGATCTCCTGCCGTTGCCAGGCATCATTAAGACTTGCTGGCATGAGCTTCTCTGTCTCCACGAGTAGGCCTTGTACAGGGAAACGGCAATTAAAGATCCTCTCAGACTGATGGAGGAGAATGATGCCCTGATATGAGGGGAGTCGAAGGGAGAGAGGGATGGAAGGGAAGGAAGGGAAGGGAAGGAGAAGGAGAAGGAGAAGGAGGTGGTGAGAATATAACTTTGTTTTCTGGGTCTATTTTGGGTGGAAGAAGTGGTTGTGTGTTTAATGGAGGGTGACTGATTCATGCTGTGGATGAAGACATCATCATGGATAATGTTCATGTTCATAATGTTCACAGAAAGGCACGCAGATACATTCTAGACATGTTTATTTAGATCATATTATACGACTGTTCTCTTCTCTGATGGTATTTGACACTGAACTACCTCGAAGCATTGTATTATATTATTTTATAAGGATGCACTTGTTTTTTTGAGCTGTACCACTGGAAATTGGGTTCTGGGCAACAACCAAAACATTCAGATACCATTATCGTCAAGATAATGGCAAGATAATCTTACCTACAGCCTAATTTAAGCCAGAGTTGCTTTTCATGCTCTTTTCTCTTCAGGAGTCTCAGGGTAAAGTCACCGGTGCCTGTGTTCTTGTTGCAAGCTGCGGTTACATGGCCAGTCGTGCGGCTAATCGTGAAGAGCGCTGGTGTTTGTGCTCAGAGAGCAGATGAAAGCGAGAAAACACCATTAGCCTCAACTCACAGCTCTCAAGGCTGATTGGAATTCTTCCTGATGATTCCGCGAGCATCTCTGAATTACTGCAGGCACACAAACACACAAACACATCCATTCTGCAGTCACCCAGAGTGAGTCAGGCCATTTGACGCAGGCAGTGATAAAGCCTGAAGTCCTTGTCAAGCTTCTAATTGAGCCATGTTCCAGACATCAGTCGCCACCAATCAGATGCTGTCTTCTTTATTTGTTTGTTCGTTTTGATGCGCTAAGCAAGCTAGAACCCTGACTTTATAAGAAAGCTTATGTTTATCCTTCTGACGTGAGAAAAACAAATGTCTCATGACACATGACTGATGTTTAAGGACACTAGACAACGCACAACCATAAAAGCAAATGAAATGAGTCACATTACATAAGTGTTAGCTGGATTGAGGAGCAGACACGGGAGTGGAGGGTTAATACAGGACAGATGGTCTAAATAAAATTTTCTACTGTATGAGAAGTTATCTACAATTCCCGACTTTGGCTACCAATTGGTTGCCGCTCTCTCCCTGGTGAAGTGGTCTTCACTTTCCTTACATAGAACCTTACAAATAGCCAGTCAACAAGTGTCATAGCTTCCGTAAACTGATGGTATGCAGCAAATAAATAAATAAATAAAACATGGAGTTTGTGATGAATCGGAGCAAATAACCCTTTATATTTTTTAGAAGAGTCAGAATATACAAAAAGAAAGTATAACCCTAATCCCTATCACTGCACTCTAGAATAAAGGTACCATCTATGTCTTCACTTTGTCCTTGAAGAAGAAAGCAAAAAACCCTTAACTCTCTAAAGATCCAATTTTTTTTTCCACTGTTGGCTTGTGTAAATTCTTTTGGTGTCTTCAAAAGTCAGAAGAATTTACATAAGCCAACTTTTGTAAATTCTGACTTGTAAGAATTCAGACAGCCTGTGGCAGATCTACAAGGTGACAAGAAGTGATATTCCTGGGGAAAAAGATTTGTATCAAAAGCCCTGACGGAGGTATTTGTCATAGAAAAGTATAAAGCTGATGATGACTGTGTATACCAGTAAAATTTACTCCATGTATAATCAATTTCTTTGAAAAGTTACGAATGGTAAGCTTGGCATTAGGGACGCAGTTAGCTCTCGTTATACTCTTCCATTGGTATGAAATCAACCGAACTCCAATCACATCACACTCACTTGTTTGAATTCTTATGAATTTTACATGAGACGAACAGAGCATGGGTGTGTTTGTGTTATAAAATCATCAGTTATAAAAGCCCCAATCGCTTATGATCAGTATTTGTCTTAAAGTCAGACTGACTCACGACGGGAACCCGGCGTCTGGCGAAACAAGACACGTTGTGCAACAGGGCTGCAGGTGCGCAAGCCACTCATGGTGAGACTGTCTTTTGAGACGGCAGGCATAGAGGTTTAAAACTGCAGGCTCTGTCTCGACCATCCACCAAATAATGAGCGAGAGAGAGAGAGAAAGACAAGGAATGAGCAAGGGGGAAGAGCAGAAAGCCGGCACAGGCTGCTTTGGGACTGTGGCCCACTTTATGCAGGGGAGCACTGTATCATATTATATGAGACAGATGGGAGCTTGGCAAGAATACTAAGCAGTGTTTTCCCCATTTATGGCCAGACTGAGTTCGCCAGCAGTGGCTGGGGTACAACTTCAGGCTCGAATGCATTGATCCAACCTGGTGAAGAAAGGACGAGCGCTTTCTACCTCATGCAACGTCTTAGTATGAGTGGAAAAGGACCGAGCGTGTATGTGGTAGAAGGTG